>NW_007726125.1:822818-835163 GCF_000696425.1 Galeopterus variegatus
TGCTCAGCGCTGGGCCGCCGCCGCCAGCCGGCCGCAGGGCCGCGGAAACGGAAGGGAGGAGGGGGCCGGGGAAGAATGGCCGCGCGCAGAGCCCGCGCCCAGCTCTCCCCAGGGCCGGCAGCGCCCGGGAACACGGGGAAGGGCCGAGGTGGGGGTGGGGTGAGGGTGGGCGCAGGGCGAGGCCCCAGGCGGGTGTCGGCCCAGGGAAGCGCGAGTGCTCAGGGACTGCGGGCAGGCTGGCAGTCGTAGCACCAGGCCAGGGCAGCCCCAGCAGAGGGCGAGGGGAAGCCTAGTCCAGGCCCTCCCCACCCCACTGGATTCCCCAAGGAGAGCTCGGGCGCCAGCCTCCATTTGAATAAAATTTCCAAGTAAATATCCTGAGGAGAGGTCTGCTTCTCAGGCATAGATCCTGACAGTATCTTTCCCACCTCTCTACCCCCAGGCTGGGGCTTCCTGTCCCAAGGGAACCCTGGAGCAGGGGGTGGGGAGTGGGGCTTTATGATGGAGTTCCCCACATGGGACCCAGGCTCCCCACAGCAAGTCATCTTGGTTCAGTCAGGCCCCACCATAAACCCTCAGCCCTGCCGCTGGTGGCCAGGTCATTTCAGCCCAGGAAGACACTGAATAACTGGGACACAGACCCAGTTCCTCTCCATCCTGTTAGAAACCAGTATTTAGGGAGTGGAAATGCTCAGCAACCAAGGCCCAAGGGGTCACTTGCCCCATCCTCCTGGGACTTACTTCCAACTACCGTCCCCAGATCCCTGCAGGAGGCCCTAGAGCCCCTTGGAGACTCTGGCCTGACACAGGCCCCACCTACAGGGAGGCCGGGCAGAAGTAGGCCCCCAATCCCTACCCCATCCCCAGACAGGACGGAGTCCGCGGTCCTGGGAAGAGCTATGACACCACACCGGAGACCAGGCCTGGTTTGCATAGTCGGCACGTTTAATCACTTTAAAACCTCTAACATTATCTCGTGTCCATTAAATAGAACCAACAATGCTGGGCTTGTTTAAATTACAAGAAAAAAAAATCACTGTGCACCAACCCAGTATCTTACAAAACCAGCTGGGCTGGCCACGAGGGTGGGGGAGATGGGAGAGGAGGGGTCGTCCCTGGGCAGGTGGCTGGGTACCAGGAACGGCTAGGGGAGAGAAAGAAAGGGGGGCTCCCAGATGGGAGGGGACTGATTGTCCTAATGGGAGGGGTGCAAAAGGCACATCAGAAGAGGGGGTTTCGGGGGCATGACAGGTCAGTGCTTTCTCCACCAGGGCACAGTGTTGGAGGGGCTCGGTGCCACCCCCACCCACCCCTGGCACTTGGAGAGCCAGTGACCCATGAGCCCTTGGCACAAGCCCCATTTCAAACACAGATGTCAGCCTGCCCCTCCCACCGTGACCCCCTTTCCTAGAGCCCACCTGGCTAGCCTGCCACTTTTGGACTCGGGGCTGAGCTCCTCCTCACTCCTCAGCAACATGCTGCAGCCCTTACAGCTCAGGGCCAGGGCAGCCAGGGGAAGAGCAGGGTGGACGGTGGGTATGAGACGGTGGGTGGTCCAGCTGCTACCCCCGTTAAAAATACAAAAAAAAGAAAAAAAAAACATCTAAAGTGAAATAATCACAAAGTGAAAATATATCCTCAAACAGCCCCTGAGATCCCCACAGGGGAAAGCAGCATTGGGTAGGAGGCGGGAGAGGCCGGCTGGGCCACCGTCCCTCCCCACCACCCACCCAGGGGCTCCAGGACTGTGAGTGCCAACAGCCCAGGAAGCCCCGGGCTCAGAAAACAGGGACTTGGGCCCTGGTGGGAGGGGAGGGGACCAGAACGGAAGGTGGTCAGGACACCAGCATGGGGCTCAGCAGGGCTTCAGCCTTGGCCCATACCAGCCTCACTCGGCCTGGCAGCCATCTGTGGTGGAGGCACTGGGCAGAGGCAGGCAAAGGGACACGCACACGCACACCCTGAAGCACCTGCCTTGCCTTGGTCCCTTCCTATGATCACTTCTGCCGAGGCTCATCAGAGATGGGGGACAGGGTTGAGGATGGAAAAGCCCTTGGAGAGGTGGCTGCCTCTTTCGAATACCTCCTAGGCCAGCCTCCCTGCTGCCTGGATGGGGACCATTATTGCTTTAGAGGGACAGGGAAGGGGGGCAAGAGCTGCAGCCTGGGTCAGGAATCCTAAAAAGGAAGGGCTGCCTTGCTTCCCTCGGCAGGAACTCCGGCTGGGGCCTGGGCAAGTTATCCTAAAGGTTTCACTCCTTTCTCCACATGGAAGGGGCACTCTGGGTGGGGTGAGGCCCTCCCCTGGCCCCCAGCTGGTCCTGGGGCCCACCTTAGGCAGCCAGGTGGGCCGCAGGTGGGTGGGAAGCAGTCTCTGACCCTCTGGACTACCAGCTGGGGTCCAAGCCCCATCCCAAGATAAAAAAATACTTTGGTGAATTAAAAAGTGCCCAAGGAGGGGATCAGCTTGAGGGGGCAGGCAGTGGGCTCGTCAAAGGGCGCTCTGGTCTTTGATAAAGGCGGTCCTCTCGCCCCTGCCCTCATCCTCTTCTGAGTCGGACGGACACTCCTCCTGCCAGGCTTCAGGGGGCAGCCCCTTGTAGGAGATGAGGCCCCGGTCCATGGTGTACACCTTCACCCCCCGGAAGCTGAAGCCCGAGCGCAGCTGCAGGACCAGGAAGACAGTGACGAAGACCAACACAATGAAGGCGCAGCTGAGGCCAGCCACCACCTCAGGCAGGTGCGAGGGCAGCAGCCCTGCCCGTGGCCGTGGCTCCGTCTCCACTTCCAGGGGCGGCCGGGGTTGTGGCTGCTGTGGTGGGGACTCGCGGCTGCTCTGGCTTTGCCGGGAGCATGTCTGCTCCACAGGGTCCAGGGAGGCGTGGCTGGGGCAGCTGAGGCAGTCTGTGGGGGCTGGCCCCTGACATGTGGCACATGAGGCGTGGCAGGGGGTACAGATGCTGGCCTGGATGGTCTCCACGTCATTCTCAGTGTTATAGTGTGTATCAAGGACTTGGGGAGCGAAGCCTGGAGGGCAGCGCTGGACACAGCTCTTCTGGTGCAGGGAGAAGCCTTCCTCACATACTGCCAGTGTGGGAGAGAAGAGGGGTGGATGTCAGCTGATTGCACCATGGTCAAAGTGGCACATGAACCCTCAGGCCCAGGACCATGGCATCGCAAGCATAGTCACCACAGTCCCCAGGAGCCCCCAGCCCTATAACTGTGGTCATCCCAAGGGCCCCAGGAGCCCCAGGGTCCCCCAGCCTTAGGCTCCCAAACTCCAAAGCACCCACTACTGACCCACACAGGCCTGGCTGGACGTGGGGGTCTTGCAGCCACTGCTCTCGGGAGGTGTGGGTAGCCCCTCAGAGGCTGTGCCATATAGTACGAGGGTGAACTTGGTCAGCGTCCCTATTCCAGAGTGGGTGAGGAGGCAAGAGTCAGAGGGCACTGGCACCATGCCGGGCATCCTACGTCCTGCCAGCTCTCCTCCTCACCCTCCCACGCGCCCCCAATACCATAGTTGTTGGCTTCGCTGGTGTTTTCAATCTCCAGGACCCACTCGCCAGAGGGGTCCTCATCCCAGGAATGGGTTGTCATGAAAGCCCAATCATTAAATCCATCTGCAGAATAGTCGTGAGGCCTGGGGGAGGGGTTGCACATAGCCATCTGAGGTCTTGGGGGACTCCAGGCCAGGAGACACCTAACCCAAACACATGGACCATGCACCCTTCCCCCCATGCAGCACCAACCCTGCTGGGCTGAAAATACCTATTTGCTCAGCTGCTTGCCAGGCCAGGTGTTCTCAAACAAGGGATTCTAAAAAGGTACAAGGGCACTGCACAAGGGGCAGCACCTAATGGCATCAAATGGGTAGAAGCCAGGGATGTCTGCAGTACGGGCCAGTCCAACAGGACAAAGCTGTCCCTCTCAAAATGCCCACAGTGCCCCGTTGGTAGTGTTTGATGACAGTGAGGGGTGTCTGAGTGAGTGAGGGAATGCACATGGGCTGTGAGGGAGGGGAGGAACCGGGCAGAGGATAGAGCAAGCACCTGGCAGCCAGCAGGGTGGAGCGGGTGCCCAAGGGGCTGACTAGGTGGATGGCCAGGTCACCACGGCGATTGTAGGACAGGGTGAGCCGTGCCTGAGCATGCTCCAGACGGGTGATGTGGTTGGGCTCGCCCAGGCACGCGGTCACAGTCTTCCGCACCTCTAGCCGTTTCCCAATGTCCCTGTGCAGAGAGCACCACGATGGTCTGTCAACCTGGCCCAGAGAGACCAGCAGGCACCCCCTGCAACTCTCAGGCCCCACCCGCCCCCTCCCAGCCCAGGTTCAGCCCTCACTTGGGGTCAGTGAGGATGTCGATGATGCACTTCCTCTGGGGGGCCACTGTTGTCCAGTTCTGGGCCAAGGCCACCATGGCACCTGCGTCCAACAGCCCATAGCCGTATGAGTGGCTCACTGTGGGGGCAGGGAAGGTGGAGTCAGCTGGGAGGCACAGAGTCTCCCCTACAACCTACCCCTAAGCCCAGCCCACTGGACTACCCTGCTCTCACCTTTCCGGCCCACACCATTGGTGGCCCAATCGTTAGCATTGAGGTGGGCTGGCTTTGAGGTCTGTACCACCAGGTGCTGCATGTCCCGCCAGGTGAGGTTCTTACTGAAAAGAAGGAAGGGAGAGGGCAGGGCTCAATCTTTTTTGGAAAGAAGCTGGAGATTAAGGGCTGCCCTACAGAGAGTGCTGGTGGAAACAGGGTTGGCCCTCAGTCCCCCACCCACTTACTTGGCCTCCAGGGTGAGAGCGATGATGCCGGCTGCCAGGGGGGCAGAGGCTGAGGTGCCCGTGTGAGACTCTGTGCATTTCTGCCGCAAGTCAGTGGTCACCTACCAGGAGGACAATTGTGTTGGGGCCTGTGATAGTGGAGGGGGCTAGAGGGGGCCAGAGGGGCCACCTGCCTGCCTTCCTTCTGCCTACAGGCCCTGGGCACCACAGATGGTATGATGAACTAGCGCCAAGACACCTCAGTCCCAGCTGCTGCTACCTCGCTGTGGACAGGCCAATGCCTGGCCCTTTCTGATCCTCAGTCTCCCAAGGAATAAGGGGGTCCAACTAGAAGCTGGAGATCATTACTAGCAATGAATGTTTTGGGGGACAGTCTGTGCTTCACATGGGCTTCCCAGAGGGCTCCATGGCCCCTGAGTTTTAGCAAGCCCCCAAGATCACATTCCATAATGCCAGAGCCACTCTCAGCCAGCCACGTGGGGGTGAGAGGGAGATGGGGCCCAAAAGGGGCCCTGGGCAGAGCCAGCAAGCAGCCCCATTTCCCCAGCCCTAACTAGGGCAAGACTCACAATCTGCTTCTCGTTCTGGTTGCCACTGCTGTAGGTCGTGGCCAGTGTGGATGAGCAGGCCTCGCTGTACCAGGGCACATTGCCGAACTGCGTGGCGCTGCTGATGGACAGCGTATAGATGCTGTTGGTGTAGCCGTCGCAGTTGCAGCTGTCATGTTCCCGGCCCCCGTTCCCTGAGGCCCAGACAAATATGGAACCCAGCCCCCCTCGGCCCTGTGGACAGAGTGGGCTGGGGTCACTCAGGATCAGGCCTTGGGAGGCCTGCCAAGATGCTGCTGGAGACTGGGAAGGCAGGAGCCTAATTCTCTGGGGACCCCTGTCCACTTCCCAGGTCCACTGTGAGATCCCTAGTGGATCAGGTATGTATGCAAATATTTCTACATACCAAAAAATAGACTGGACCACTACCAAAATGCTCAGTGGTGATTTCCAAGGGGTAGGATTATAGGTGATTTTTATTTACTCTTCTCCTGTCCCTTAATGTTTTAATATGCATGCTTTGTGTAAAATCAAAATTAGATGCAAGAATAAATAAAACTGAAGAACACAAGGAAGGGAGCTATGGAAAAGTCAGTGCCCAGCTTATCCCCAGAGGCTGGGCCCAGAACCCCCCGCCTCACCTGGCTGACACCCCGGAAGAAAGCCTCTTCGGCAAGGCGGGCTGGCCCGTCCACCGTCTTGCCGTCGTCCTCGGGGCCCCAGCTGGCACTGTAGATGTGGATGTGGTTGGGATTCAGGCCCAGCGAGCGTGCTTCCACTGCATCTGTCACCTCACCATCCAGCATGCGCACCCCTGGCCACAGAGGAGGGTGGGAAGAGGGATGTGCGTGGGTCCAGCTGCCAAGGGCACCCCCGGGACCACACCCACCCCTGCACCTCATGGATGGGTAGGGTAGGAGAGGGGCTGGTGCTGGGAAACCCTGAGCCCCTAACTATCTGTCTGCCTCTGTCTTTCAAAGTCAAGACACAGAGAAGACAAAAAAGGACACTTCCTGCCCCCCGACACACATTCTAGACTAGAGTCTCTGCTTCTCAGAGGAGCTTGGTAATCTCAGAGGAGCCTGCCATGTAAAGGCTCAGGATGGGTTATGAAGATTTGTGGAGACTCCTGCTAAGAAACACCTACCCCATCAGGCCACCAGCACTGGGGGTCCAGCTCTTTGAGTTGCTAAGAAACTTCTGGAATATCCATGTGGTCAAAAGGATCCACAGTGGGAAAGTGGCAGGCATTGGCCAGATGTGAAGCGGCCAGAGAAAAAGCCCACCCGAAGGGCCCTCCCAAAGACAGAGTGGCCAAGGCCCACACCCACCTCCAATGCGGGCATTGTAGGCCACGCCTACACCACAGACACCATTGTTGGCCACCGCAGCCACTTCACCCGCACACCGTGTGCCATGCCTGCCAGAGCCAAAAGCAAAGCATTAGTGGGGTGGACAGAGCTTTGCAAATGCAGCCTGAGCTGCAGAGAGGATCAGCCCCTCTATCCATGACCACTGTCCCATGGCTGCACACAGTTCCTTCCCCTGGACATGTTCCACTGGGCCTATGGCTATCTCCACTCTGGCCAAACCCTCTGAGCCCAGCTGGACCAGGACTGTGGACACAGACTTCAGCCTCTTGGTTGGGGGCATGTCTCGCCCACACTCAGCCCTGTCTCCTTGGTGGAAGAGTGGAGAAGGGAGGCAGAGACCAGGGGCCTGCTGTTTCTCACCTGTTGTCATTCATCTGCGTGTACCGAGGTTGGGGGTCAGGGTCCTGGTCATTGACATCAAAACTGGCCCCAGGATCCTGGGAATGACATGGCCATGGTGAGCAACAGCCTGGCTACACTAGGAGAACAGGTTGGCCCCTAGACACCCCTCACCGGGGATCAATGCCTCCCTCCCCCGCCTCCTCACATAATTGCCTGCCAAGTCTGGGTGGTTCTTCTCAATGCCATCATCCAGAATGGAGACCACAATGCCGTGCCCTGTGTAGCCCTGGGCCCAGGCCTCCTTCACATTCAGGTCTCGCTGCGCGATGCCAGACTGCGGAGACACCCACCACCATCACTTACAAGATAAGGTTGGTTGTGTGAGGTTAGAGGTACCTTGAAGAACCCTCTCACTGCCCCAAAAGCTCCTTCTCTGCCCATCCCTGCCCCTGAAATGTCTCTATTGGTTGTCTGGGCTCCATGGAAATGTAAAGAACTCTGGGAGGGCAACCCCCAGACTCAGCGGGATGGGCGAGTGAAAGAATGCCCACCAGAAGGAAAGAAAAAGAATAAGAGGAGGCCTCAAAGTCAGCCTCATCCATCCCCAGGACCTCACAGGAGATAGCTGGTTCAGATCCTGGAACCAGCCAGTTGCCAAAAAACAAAAACAGTGGATAGTGGGGTGCAGCTGGGGAGGAAGACCCAAGCCTCGAAGAGCATACCAGGTACCATTGCTGGGGAAACTTGGGATCTGTGGGCTCCTGGTACACGTCCCGTTTGGTCCGTTGCTTTGCCACCTGCTGCTCCAGCCACTGTACCTGTGAGGAAGTGAGAGAAAAGTGGTGTGGGTGGAGGAGGGGGAGGAAGCACGAGGGGCTCTGAGAACAGGAAAGGGAGGGTGGTGGGAGGGGCTGGGGCCACGCTCACTTGAGGCTCTCTCTGCAGCCGTCTGTGCCGCGGGCGGTGAGGCGACAGGGACCGCTTTGTCACTGCTCGATGCCAGAAGTGGTAATAGTCGCCGAAGATCTGCAATAGAGCAGGAAGACTGAGAGCTGGGCTCTCCATCTGTCAGTCCCCAGGGAGGAGGGGGATGGGGGTAGACAACGGCTACTAGGGAAGTCTCACAACAGCAGGGCTGGGGGGCATTTGCTCTCTGCCCGGGACCCAGCAAGAACATGCAGGGGACACAGAGGGACTCACCCTCACTGGGATACGCTGGTCTTCTGAGCGACCTATGCTAAAAGTCCACAGGCAGTACATGCCTCTGCTCCCACCCAGAATGTGCCTGTTAGCTACATGCCCCTGAGAAGACAAGCCCAACAGTTCTGGCTCCCCGATGCCAGAATCCCTGCCCTCTCTGGCTCCACCCCTAGCAATGTCCTGTGCCTAGGCCAGCAGGCTGGCTAAGAACACCTACCTGGCCTAGGTTGAGGAACCCATGCTTTCGTGCCACACTATCAGCCACTGCCAGGCCTCCGGGGATGTGCACAGCCCATGTGTTGGTGAAGACCTTCTGGTCACGGGCATCAGCTGTCAGCAGGACCAAGGCTCCTGCTGCTGCTACCACCCATAGCAACCAGGGCCTCAGCTCCATGGGGGGGCAGGTGGCTGGGACCCTGGAGCTTCCGTCTCCTTGGCCTGGTCACAGGACCTTGGCTCCCACGTGCCTCCTCACTGCCTGTGGCCCGGAGCTGACTGGCGGGGGCATGGGGCCGAGACAGCCAGGGCTGGGGGAAGAGGATGAAGGCTGCCAGCTCTGAGAGGAACAAGGGGGAGGAGAGGGGAGAGTCAGTCCCCCCCAACCCAGGCACTCAAGCCACCCTTCCCACCCCACGGCTCAATCTGGGCCTGAAAGGGGCTCTGGTGGAGAAGGATAAAAGACGAGTCCTCCCTAGAAGAAACTCAGCCCCCCAGAGTCAGCCAGATAGATGGACAGATGGACCCCCACACACACATCCCCCTCTCAAGCCCATCTCCACACAAGAATATGAGAAGTGCAACTCAAGAAGTAGGATGGAGAATATCCAGGCTTCAGTCACTCAAACAGAAACAACAAATGAATAAATGCCATAATCTAAGTTAAAAAGATGCATTATAAAGCAGCACGTACACATGATCCCATTTTGTTTTGTAAAAACTATTTATACATGTGTATTTATATATAACCCGAAACAAAATCTGGAAGGACACACGCTAAAATGTTAACAATGGTTCTCTCAAGATGGTGAAAACTACAAGTAATTGTTACTTTCTTCTTTATGTCATTGTATATTCTCCAAATTTACAAATACCTAGGTATATTTTATAAAGGCATAAAATGTTGGCTTTTTAGTTTTTTTTAATGAACAGCGTCTACATAACTCACTAGAGTTTCTTGGTTCATCAAAGCAGATTCAGCCATAGGAAGTTATCTGCAGAGATGCAGAGACCCCGAGCCCCTGGGGGAAAGAGTGGGTGAGCCTAGGTTGGATGGGGCTTTGAGGTCCATGCTCTAAACACGGGGGATCTCAGAGGCTTTACCTCCTTCTATGGCTGAGATGGCAGCCATCGGCAAAGTCAGGGGCCCAGGCTTTTTCTACTGTTTCCTGGGGAACGCCAGGGCCGCCCAGCCCTGCCCTGCCTGGGCCTGGAGGCCCCCCAGCCACCCCCTTGCTCACTCCACGCCCACCAGCCTTGCGTAATCCGAGCCCAGGCAGCCAGGGCAAACACTGGCTGCTGAGCCAGGAGCGCCAAGGTGAGGCTGAATCAATAGTCCGCGTGTTGTTTTTCCTCCTTCAGCAAACAGACAGCGGGACCTCTCTGTCTGGGGCCACATAACTGTCCCCACAAAGGGCCCCTGACTAGCCAGAAGCCAAGCCGCTGGGACGGGGAGAAGCTGGGGGAGGTCCCACTGAGGCTGCTGTGGGTATCCCATCTCATTGCCAAGCTTCTTGAGCAGCACCCACAGGGCCCCAGATGCCCCTACAACTCTCATAGCTCAGCCCCAAAGGAGGCCACTCTTTGCTGAATGGCAAAATGAAGGTACCCCGCTCACACAGGTCCTGGGGAACTGGGCAGGCAGGCTTGTCACTGGGAACCCTTTACTTTTCCAGGGGCTGCCCTCAGCTACACTGGACTCCCTTGCTGCAGCAGTCTCACCCTGCAGGCTGGGGGACTCCATACACAATTCCTGGAGTATTTTCAGTTTAGACCAAAATAACCTAACAGCTGATGGCAAGAGACATGCACAAAGCAGCTCCTCCACACCCCTGATAGGCAGAGTCTACAGGGCTCTATGGCAGGTCTGGGAGCCCCAGCCCCATGACGTCCGGGGTGGCTGGTTCCAGAAGAACATAGGAGCAATGGCTGAGCAGCTAGACACCCAGAGCTAGGGGATGAAGGGACCCCGAGTCCCTCATTTAATGGAGGACGTGGGGCCCTGGGGACATTACCATACAGGAACAGGGCCTCTTCTCCCATTCTTGCCACTACAACCAACAGATGCCTCTTGGGTCCAGATGTCATGCAAAGCCCCCAAACCACAGTGCTGTGAGCCCTGCTTGAGCCCCAAATCAAGGCTGAGTTCATCTGGGTCTACCCCAGGTTCCAGCACGGCTGTGGATGGAGCCGCAGCTGCTTGGCGTTAAAAGTGATTAACCAACTATTTAATTACCTTGCAGCACCCGGAAAGAAAGCAGGCTTCAGACACAGCCCAACAATTCCCCAAGAAAGAGGGCCTGCCTCCCTCTGCCCAGCGTCCCCAGTCATGGTGACTGGTAGATATGGCTTCTAAATCCCTGAAGCCCCACAAACAGCTCTGCCTCAGCATTCAGGAGGAAAGATACCCCCAAAAGAGTAAGAGCTGAGAACAATGAATGAATGGGATTCTCCCCACCCCCATCCCAGACTCTGACTCACCCTCTGAAGTCCCAGTTTGTCTCAAATGTGGAGGCTTGCTGTATTTCTAGCCTCTTGTGATGGGTCTCACATGGGACTCAGCTCGAGGCTGTGGCCATAGAGAGCTGTGAGTGCTCTTCCTGGCTGTGTTCTTGGGCAAAGCCCGTTTGTCCAGCCCCAGAATATGTCAACACAGACAGCCACTCCGGGGTACCCAAGCTGCACCTACCTATCCCCAGGTCCGGCTGTTGTTTCCCAGGCCCTGGGGGTCTGGCTTGGACACAGTCACAGAGCAAGCCACTGGAGGGCCACTCTGAAACCCAATCGGGTTTCTCTTTCCAGCAAAGAGACACCAAGCCAGGTCCTGTTACAGGCACTGGGAGGCTCCTAGGAAATTCTTAGTTCCAGTCCCTGCTCTATTATTTGCTGCGTGATCTTGAACAAGTCACCCCCCCCCCCCCTTTTCCTTGGGGGTTAAAACAAAGAGACACCAAGCCAGGTCCTGTTACAGGCACTGGGAGGCTCCTAGGAAATTCTTAGTTCCAGTCCCTGCTCTATTATTTGCTGCGTGATCTTGAACAAGTCACCCCCCCCCCCCCGTTTCCTTGGTGGTTAAAAACTGCTAGAACAGCGGTTTACAAACTTTTTTTAAAAAGCCACAGAATCCCTTTTTTAAAAAATCAAATCTCACGTGGAAGCCCAACAGAGGAAATAGTAAAACTTGGGCTGCTGTGGTTGACATGAGGCCAGGTTCAGCTACTCTCCTATGCCGTGTCCACACCTAGCCAGCAGCCGCCCAGCCCTCATAGGCCACATCACCTGGGTTCCCCTCGCACTTCCCAGAACAGAAAGAGAATCCCAACATTCACCAGATGAGGGTCTGCACCCCCAGGGGCAAGAGGTTGGAGGATGGTAGGAAAACAGGTACTGACCAGACAAGTGACTGCCGTCAGACCTGTCTGGCAAGCAAGCCGTCCCTCAGTCCAGCCACCCCACGGGGGCAGCAGGGGCCTCTTCCAGGCCTTGGCAGGAGGCAGGCAGCTCCGGAACCTACCTGAGCCGGCCTGCCAGCGCCTGCGAATCCCGCACCTGAGTCTTCCCGCCGCACAGGTGTGCGGACGGAGGTGAGGCCCCGGCCGTGAATAATCCATTCGCCTCGCGAACAGCCGCTCCTCCCCTCCCCCGGCGGGGCGCAGGCCCTTCCCGGCCGCGGAGTGGGCGAGCCAGCGGTGGCCCCCGAGAACGACGGGGAGGCGGGAGCGCCCGGCGCCTCCGGAATTCTCTCCCCATCCCTCCCCCAGCAGGGGCCCCGCGGGCGTTTCCTGAGGTCAGAGGGCTCGCCCTGGCCCCAAGCGGAAAAGTACCGACAGGGGCCGGAGCCGGGGGCCGAGACGGGCCCGGCGCGCTCAGGTGGGCTGCGGGG
>NW_007726125.1:835250-852856 GCF_000696425.1 Galeopterus variegatus
ATTTTATGGGCTGCCGCGTTCGGAGCGCGAGCGCCGCGCGCCCTAGCGCGCCGGGCCCCGAGCGGCGGCCCTGCGGCCTTCTCAGGCGCCCGCTACCTCCGGCTCCCGGTAGGAGCAGGTAGGAAGTGGGGCCGGTGATCCCAAAACCGTTGCGGCCGCCCGGCACGTCCCCGGACCCCGCTGACCGCGCCCACGCCCCCGGGCTCGGCTCTGAACGCCGCGAGCTCCCTGAGCAGACGGCCGCGGAGACCCGAACTCGGAATCCTTGAGATGGGACGGGAAAGGCTCGGGGAGTCACGCCGGGGCTGACTCTCTCCTCCCCTCACTTCTCCACTCCGGAGCCGGGAGTTTGGGCATGACCGGCTCACGGGCTCTGGGATGGCCCACCTGGGTACTCCACTCTGAGGTCGACTTCACAGCGACAGGGCAAACCGCCTCGTGGCCTACGTTAGACGAGTCACGGTTTTAGTTGCACAGGTGAGGTGGCCCACTTCCTACTAATTTTTTTAACTTTTTTTTTTTTTTACACCAACCACGTGCCAGGCACCAGGCCAGTCACTTTACATTATCAACTTCTTATGTACATTATTTAATCCACATAATCCTTTCAAACTGACGTTTTAAATCCCATTTTACAGATAAGGCAACTGAGGCGCACAAAAGTTTAATTTGCCCAAAGTCCCACGACCAACAGGCCTCGGAGCATGGCAGAGACCAGGGACTTGGGCAGAGTCTGAATCCAAGGTACTTGCAATCTACCAGCCGGAGTCTCTCCCTCCCTGGGTCCCTGCCCTAGAAAACGTCTGTGCTACTTGGCTGAGGCCGACACTGCTTGAGCTGAGAAAGAAAAGGGGGAGAGCTTCCCAGGCAGGGTTATTCCAAGGTCGTGGAGCAGCTTCTGCCCATCCCTTCCCACTCCCTGTGAGATAACCTGGCAGCCCAGCGTTATCCTGTGACAAAGAGCCTGTAAGCTTCCTTAACGCAGGTTCCCTGATAATGATAAAAAAGAATAGTAAGCACCATTTTAAGCCCTTTCCATGTGTTAACTCGTTTCATCCTCACCACAAATCCCATGAGGTGGGCACAGCACATTTTCCTTTCGTGCCTTTTACGAGCGTACTTCAAAGAGTTCATGGAAATATTCATATTATCTTTTCATTCTATTATTCCACGAACTTTTTGAAGTTCCTTTGTGTGTGTCACTGTCTACATTTTACTTAGGAAACTGAGGTCCAGAGAGGTTAAATAATATTCCTGAAGAAACTCATGTGAAAAGTCAACCAGCAAATTGGGTTCAAATCCCTGTATGAGGGCCGGCCCGTGGCTCACTTGGGAGAGTGTGGTGCTGATAACACCAAGGCCACGGGTTCGGATCCCATATAGGGATGGCCGGTTCGCTCACTGGCTGAGCGTGGTGCTGACAACACCAAGTCAAGGGTTAAGATCACCTTACTGGTCATCTTTAAAAAAAACAAAAAACCCAAAATCCCTGTAACACTATTTTGTTGTTGCCACCTCCGACAAGTTACTTAATTTCTCAGAGCCTTGATTTACCTCTCTGTAAAATGGAGATAAATATTCAGTTAATGGGCACCCTTACAAATGCTGCAAAAACTAAAAATGAGGAAGAATATGGGGCCCTCGAAGTTGAGCTGGGAGATGAATCCAGCTGACTCCCTCCCAGAATGGGGACTTCCCCCCACAAGGATCTAAGACTTGAGGGGCCACTCTGGGGTAGCCCCCACTGGCGCCAGCCACAGTTGGGAGAACAATACTCCTGCAGTCAGACTGAGGCAGGAAGTGAGTCATGGCTCTTCCTCAGGCTGTGAGCAAGAGAACCCCATTGAGGGGAAATAGGAACAGGGTTCGCCCCTCCTAGCTCCAGAGTACCCCAGTGCCCTTCCCACTCGTCCTCTGGCCTAGAAGAACAGTCAACCCAGGAAGAAAGCAATACTGGCTGCTTCAGGTGCCCCACCCATCCGGGAGGCTGGCCCCAGGGGAGCTGCAGTGGGTCTTTGGAAGGGGAGGAGTTAGCCTAGGCTCGGATGGCTGCCTCCCCGGCAGAGACAGAGGAACTTCCCAATTTCTCCTGGCCAGCTTGTCCCTCCAATCCTGCCTTTGGCATAAGGCAGAATTCTTTGGACTGTGTTGCTCAGAGGTGCGTCATTGAGAGGGAGGAATGAGGAGGGGATTGAGCAGGTGAGCACCCGTCCTAGCTTCACCCAGACAATCTCCACTTCTGTCCCTCTCATAGTTTGGGGTTTCACATAAGATTGTATTTTATGGGCTGGCCAGTTAGCTGAGTTGTGTAGAGTGCAGCTTTACAACACCAAGGTCACAGGTAGGACTTGGGGCCTGTGACAGAAGCCTGGAGCTGTGAGGAGGCTGACTCGGACGGGAGGAGCAGGGCCTGATGTTTAAGGCCTGGGGCTGAGGATGGGTTCCCACCTTCACAGAGGCTCTGGGAGGAAGATCCAGCTAGCCAGGCCTCTCTTTATCCTTGGATTTGGAGCTAATCCAGGAGGCTCCTGAGAGTAACCATAGTCTCAAACCCACCCAGTCACTGCCATTGTCCCCTAGGGTACTCTGGGAGTCCCCTTCTCACAAACCTCTTCCCCATCTCAGACAAAGCCATCAGCAGCAGCTCCCACACCTGGTTTTAATCAAAATGTCTGCACAACATCCATACATGCATAGAAGGGCACATAACAAGATTTAGTTGGTTTTTTTTCTGAAAGGGTGAGATTTGAGAACTTTCTGTTTCTTCCTTTTGCTTACCTGCATCTTCAGGAATGTCTACTGTAACTCTCGTAATCAAACAAACCTTTAAGTTGTGCAGAATTGGTGGCGCATGCCCATACTTCACCGTCTATCTTCCGAGCACCTGGGATCCATCCTGACCGCTGCCGCTTCCCTCACTGGCTGCTGGTGCAACAGTCAGACCATAGCCCCTCACAGGGCAGGGCCCTTCCAGTCTAGCTAAGCCACTTTGGGAAAACCTCCTTTATATGACAGGCAAACAGGGTGTCTGTGGGTGGGGGGAGGAGCTAGAGGCTAAAAGGGACTTGGTGGTAACATATCTGGTCACGCTGGAGCTGGGTCCCAAAATGGCCAGCCTTCTCATTTTCCTGTTTATTGGAGTGGGTATGCATTTACCTCTTACCACCTGGCTCCTCCACATCCCAGTCACTTGTTGGTTTAATGGCTTCCTTCGGCCAGCTCCATGTGTTCTGCCTTGCCTTCCATGCCAAGTCAGTGCTACCCACGATTAGGCACCTAATAAATGCTTTGGGTGCAGTCTAGTCTGGCATACATTCATTGAGCACCTACTGAATGCTGGGCCCTGGTGCCTCAGAGCTGGGTCCCTTAGAGCTTGTCCTCAGGAAGCCAGAGATCACCTCTGGTGGAGTTGGAAGAAGGTACTGGAGACACAGCAGAATCTTCCTAATTCTGTGACCTCCAGGTCCTTGCAGCTTCAACAAGCCTGCTGCCCCTCCTTCTCCCTCTGGATCCAGAAAAGTAAAATAGCCAATCATCCTAACTTCTCATTGTTTTCCAATCAGTTTGTCATCTGGAATAGTGTTTCTCAACCTCAACACTATTGACATCTTGGGTGAGATAATTCTCTGTTGTGGAGACCATCTCGTGCATTGTAGCATGTTCAGCTGCATCCCTGGTCTCTAAACACTAGGTGTTAGTAGCACTCCCACTCCCATGATCACAACGAAAAAGATCCCCAGACATTGCCAAATGTCCCCTGGGTGACCAAATCACTCAGTTGAGAACCACTGACCCTGAGCAAGGAATGGGAATGTCACAGGGTGACAGTTGATGTGCCAGGGTTGGAGGCAGCAGGAGCTGTCTGCTGGAAACTGTGCACAGAGACAGCTGGCAGTGAGAGAGAAAACTCCCAAACCCCAAACCACCCAGTATAGCAGGACAACAATGGGGCCATTTAGTGTTGAAGGCGAACAATTGTATACATCTTAATGACATCTGAGGACATCACTTTCAGTAATGTTAATGACAATGCTGAATCAAGGAAAGGATCAATCATGTTGATTATACTCAGTTCACTAAGGTAGGGAAGTGGGTGAGACATCTTAGCATTAAATATGTATTTAGAAGGCAGTTCAGTGGTTGCTAGGGGATGGGGGCAAAGAGGGGTAGGAGGAAACTTTGGGGGATGATAGATATGTTCATTATCTTGATGGTGGTGATGGTTTCCTGGGTGTGTACCTACATCAAAATACATCAAAACATATGGAGTTGGATTTTTTTTTTTTTTTTTTTTTTTTTTTAACTTTGGGGGATGATAGATATGTTCATTATCTTGATGGTGGTGATGGTTTCCTGGGTGTGTACCTACATCAAAATACATCAAAACATATGGAGTTGGATTTTTTTTTTTTTTTTTTACTTTTTTTGAGCAGCTACTGGGATCCAAACCCCTGACCTTGGTGTTATAACACTGCACTCTGAAAAGCTGTATATTTTAAATACATGCGGTTTATAGCGTGTCAATTTTACCTCAATAAAGTTGTTTTTAAAGTGTATTTAAAGGAGTGTCTTTTGCTCTGAACATTTGCTGGTTCTGGCGGCTGCCTGATTCACGAATTATTCTTTGCTCAATTGAACTCCGTTAAATTTTAAAAAATAAGGGCCGGCCTGTGGCTCACTTGGGAGAGTGTGGTGCTGATAACACCAAGGCCACGGGTTCGGATCCCATATAGGGATGGCCGGTTGCTCACTGGCTGAGCGTGGTGCTGACAACACCAAGTCAAGGGTTAAGATCCCCTTACCAGTCATCTTTTAAAAAAAAATTTTTTTTTAAATAAAAATAATGTATTTAATAGTTTAAAGTTTGAGTGCTTGAAATAATAGTGAAAAAAAATTGTAGTGCTTGAAGGGCATTATTTTGAAAATTCACTAGTGTGGAGTGGTCCATTTCTTGACTATGCTAGATAAATGCAGTGTCCCTGTAGTATACTTAAAAAGAAAACAGAGAAAAAGAAAATGATCGTGGGCACAACGTTGACCTAAGGAAGGGGTAAGGGAATAGTGAGCACAGTTGGCTCAGAGGTCCCTCAGTGATGTCAGTGAGGGCCTGTCCTCGGCTTAGGGGAAGCACTGGAGTCTTTCCATTAGACGATGCTATCAAACCAACATGTCTGGAACAGTATTGTCAGGGGCTTGGGAAAATAAAATAACAAATGTCATGCTGGTTGCCAGGAAAGGAACAGATGATTCTGGAAATTAGTCTCCTCCACTAAGTTAATCCCTAAAAACAAACATTGCTGGGGCAAAAGTCAGTTAATACCTGGAGGAGGGCGGATGCTATCCTTCAATGGGGCATGGGACACCTGTCAAACAGCATGTGGCAGCCTGCTTGTTCCAGGTGCATTACAGGCTCGTGCCCAAGGTGCTGCACTTGGCAGGGAGGGGTGCCTGGATGCCCAGGAGGCAAAGCTTTGAGCTGCAAACAATGAGAGGCCCTTCACTGATGGTAAGGATGTGGGTGGACACCACCACCGAGGTTCTCAGGAGCCACTCTGAGCGAGGCAGGAGAGCAAGGACAGGGGTTATGATAGGGATAAGTTATATGTGAAAATAAAAACCTCTTGTGAGGGCCGGCCCGTGGCTCACTTGGGAGAGTGTGGTGCTGATAACACCAAGGCCATGGGTTCAGATCCCTATATAGGGATGGCCGGTTTGCTCACTTGAGAGAGCGTGGTGCTGACAACACCAAGTCAAGGGTTAAGATCCCCTTACTGGTCATCTTTTAAAAAATAAATAAATAAAAACCTCTTGTGGATGTTGATTGTGCACTGGGCATTTCATTCATTCATTTTTTACCTATTGGTTGAGCACCTACTGCATGCAGGACCTCCTCCAGTGCTCCACCTATAGTGAGGGAGACACACAATATGCAGATGAATAGCCAGTTAATAAAAGAAGTTCAGATCATCATAAATACTCCGGAAAAAAATATAATAAAGAGGGTAATGGGGGAGTGCCTGGGAGAAGGGAAGGGCCACTTTCCCTGAGGTGGTCAGGGAAGTCCTCTGGGAGGAGGTGATGTTTGAGCTGAGGCTCAAGAAATAGGCAAAGTTGTGAAGATCGGGAGTAAGGGTGCCCCAGGCAGAGGAAATAGCAAGGACACGGGCCTGGGGCAGGAGCCCATGCATACTTGGGGAGCAGACACTCCTGGAGCACTATGGGAGAGGGTAAGGGTGGGAAGACATGGAATGAGAGGTGTGTAAGTGCTCAGTCATGGAGCACTTAGCAGGCTGGGCTCAGATGTTAAATTTAGTTCTCAGAGCAATGGACAATTTTTGGAGAATTTTACTAATTTACTCTTTGTAAAGGCCCCTCTGACTTTGTGGGGAGAAGAGATGTAGGGGGTGAGAGTGGGAACTTAAAACAGCCCTACACAGGAGGCACCACAGGTGACCCTCCTGCTGTTACTCGTGGAGGGACTGGCTTGGGGAAGTTGAGTGACTTTCATAAACCAAGAGGTAGGTTTGTGGGCTCCTGAGCAGGCTTAGGAAGGATGGACAGGAGACATACTACACATCATCCTGGGAAGTGGGGCCCCTGCAGGACAAGAGCTGGTGGGGATAGCCAGGCCTGGGATCCCACAACCCAACCACTGAGGTGGGCATTAGGCACCTCTCCCTAAACCACACCCCTGTTGGTGTCCTTAGCAGGAGGACTTGGCAACAAAGGAATTCTTTTGAGTTAACAGCTAAAACCCACAGAGTGCTCATTGGCTCATCCCTGTCAGGCACTGTGCTAAATGCTTTACAGTGATTGCCTCATTCATTGCTCATGATGACCCTTGAAGCAGGTGTTATTATTATCCCCATTTCACAGATTAGGAAACTGAGGCCTAGAGAGCTTGCTCAGAGTCAGGAAGAGGAAGACCCTGAATTTGAACCTGGGGAGTAAGAATGAAAGCACACACACTTAAACTACTCTGCTGTCTGCCTCTACAAGGGAGCTGAACTATGGCTGAATAACACAGATTCTCTCAGGCATCGTGATTGTGGGAGGCTCAGCTCTGATTCACATTTGACTTTTTTCTTGGACGAGACTTGTTCACCTGCATTCTCACGTAGTACATGTTGATTTTTCTATAATATTTGCACCACTGAATCACTGAACTTCCTCCTTTCCAAACTGTCAGGAGGCAGTGCCATGTGCTGGTGACCAGCCCAGCCCTGGGTTCATATTCAGCTCTGAAACTCTTTTGAGTGCCCCTGGGCAAGTTACTTCACCTCCCAGGACCTCATTTTCCTCATCTGTAAAATGGGGTAAAAACAGGGGCTGGTCAGTTAGCTCAGCTGATTAGAGTTTGGTGCTGATAACACCAAGGTCAAGGGTTAGGGTTCCCTTACTGGCCAGCCACCAGAAAAAAAAATGGGGTAAAAACAGTACCCAGCTCATAAGGTGACAACTGTAAGGTGCTCAGCACAGCACCAGGCCAGCCACGGTAGCTACTGTGATTGTATTACATCCTCCTTCCTTTCGAGAAGGGAGGGCTCTTCCAGTTGGCTAGCCTAGGAGGCTTTTTTTTCTTTGGCAGCTGGCTGATAGGGGGATCCGAACCCATGACCTTGGTGTTATAAGGCTGTGCTCTAACCACCTGAGCTAACCGGCCGGCTTGGAACCTTTTCTGACCCTCCCACACTGGCTTCCTGTACGGCTTATAAAGACTCTATAATGTGTATTGTTTAATTTTTTTCAGCTGACCGGCATGGGGAACTGAACCCCTGACCTTGGTATTACAAGAACCCTTGACCTTGGTGTTACAAAGCCAAACTCTAACCAACTGAGCTAACCGGCCAGCCCCTGTGACCCTTCTACATTGGCCTAAATCCAGGCTCTCATGGATGACTCTCTGCCCTGACTGCAGCTCTTCTTCTGGTGCAGTTAGGTTATTTTTTTCTAAAGCAGGGGAGCCGCCAGTCTCCTTGCATGGCTGTCTGGCTCAATGCAGCCTTTGGTGTGGCCTGGTTCCTGGGTGGCCTACGAGGTACCCTTCTACCCATTTTGCAAGTGGCCTGCTCCTTTGCCTCTGGGGTCAGAGGTCAGCAGCAGTCCTCTGGGGCAGGACTTGCCAACTTGTTCCCATCATGACATGCAACATATGTGAGCAGCTCGCTGGGTCAATGGACCAGGGTGACTGAGGCTGGTGGGGCCTTGCTGGTGGCAGCCACCCTGGGCCCCAGTGCTTGCCTGTGTGCTGAAGAGATCTAGAACCTATTTCAGGCACATTAGTGGGCAGTGCTCTCTAAAGGGGCTCCTGGTGGCCTACCCGCATGGTGGCTATATGGCCTCCCTTTGACAGCCACCTCATTGTGCTTGCTGAATTCTCTCTCATAGGGTCCTCACAGGGCCAATCTTCCTGATCTTCTCATTTTTAGTGAGAAAGAATAATTTCCAGATAGTGTTCTAGGAGGATTATTCTCCTGGGAAGCAACGGGGCTCTGTCTTGCTATCTCAGTAGGTCTCTAATTTGAGCCATGTACATGCCCTTTATGGGAGATTCCTGCAGCCCCTGTGACATAAATAATGCTGACATCAATTATTTTTTGTGATGATAGGTATACATTTCTTCTTATAGCTCCTATGCAACCATCAATCCAAAATGAATAGGCAGGGTTGGCCCGTGGCTCACTCGGGAGAGTGCGGTGCTGGTAGCACCAAGGCCCCGGGTTCGGATCCCACATAGGGATGGCCGGTTCGCTCACTGGCTGAGCGTGGTGCTGACAACACCAAGTCAAGGGTTAAGATCCCCTTACCGGTCATCTTTAAAAAAAAAAAAATGAATAGGCAATACGTGATTCAAAGGTCAAGACTATATAGAAAAATACACTTAAAGCAATCTTGCTCCTATCTCTGCCCCTTCTATGCAGTCTCCCTTCAAATCTGAGTACCAATTTTTATTGGATCTGATTTATCCTTCCAGTGTTTCTTTTTGCAGAAGCAATACACACACACACATTTAACTTTCTCTATTCTTTTAACTTTTCTTCTCTCTCTATCCTTATTTGCCCCTTTTTTTTAATCAAAAGGTAGCATATTGCAATTGGTTTTTTAACATAGCAATACTTCTGCATCAGGGAAATGTACATAATAAATATAAACAAAACTACAAACCCAGTAAAATTCAAAGTAACAATATAAGTTTAATAGGAGGAATGATGTTGTTTGGCTGAAACCAAATTGCTACTTGCAACCAAATTGCTACTTGCAGGGATATGGGACTGACCAATTAGAGCAGGTCCTCTTTTGAGTGTGACATGCTTATGATGCTGCCATGTGCTGGGGATGACTCAGTTCTCCCCACTTTTCCCTATTTGAATTACTGCAATACTTTTGTTTGCATAGTGGGCTGTTACATCATTTGGCCTTCATTTGGCTTCAACGCATCATTTACACATTAAATCCGCCTCTGTCCTTTTCTTGTTAGCCAGCAGCAATTAAAAAGGACTACTTGATGCCAACATAATCATAAACACAAACGCAAACTTGGGCAGTGAAATCCTATGTCAACAATAAATTGTAAGGTGGTCATGCCGTCAGTAATGATCATGAAAATAATCGTAATGGCTAACTTGCTATGTGCTGGAACCATGCTAAATGCATTACATGCAGGGCCTTATTTAATCCTCCCAACCGCCCTATAAAGTAACTACCAAGGGGCTGGCCACTTAGCTGAGTTGGTACAGCGTGGTGTTATAACACCAAGGTCAAGGGTTCAGATCCCTGTACCGACCAGATGCCCCCCCAAAGAGAAAAAACAGTAACTACCCATTTTACAGATAAGAATATTTAGTCTTAGAGGGCTTAAACAACTTGCTCAAGGTCACATGTACAGTGGTACAGTCAGAATTTGAACCTGTGAGCCCAGGGACCACTAGGGTTGGTGGTGGAGACAGGGACCTCACTCTTTGCCATATGGCTCTTTGCCGTAATTACTCACTTTGGCCATGCCTTGCTGGGCTGGGATAGGCAGCATATATGCGGCCTGGGGCAGAGGGTGGGAGTGGAGTGTGGTGGTCACAGTCTCTGTTGGGGCCTGGACTCCCAAGGAACCCTTTCCCTGGAGTCCTGGGTAAAAGTGCTCCAAGCCTGGCCATGTGACCCTGATTCCTCTTGCCCAGTATTAAAGCAAATAAACATGCACATGCCAAAAATATCACTTAGGAGATAATGATCTGTGTCTGTGACTGTAACAATGACACTCTGTCAGGTCTCCTTATGTGTGTTCCTGCAGAACCCCTGGCCTGCTGTCCTGGGCCGGGACTGGGCAGTACTCAAGATGAAAGCACAGACTTTGTGGCCAATAGCTCCCTGCAGCCTTCCACCCCTTCCTCTGCTGCCCTGCTCACTTCATCTCCCACCTCCTCTCCTGTCACTGCCTGTTCATTCCCTGTCCTGGGCCTACCCCTATTCCCTGTTGCAGCCTGCCGCAAAGCTTCAGCTCTAGGAGGGAGGCAGGGCAGTCGGGCAGGCCTGGAGCTGGGGGTCTGGGTCCCAGTCAGGGAGCATATCTGGGCTGCATGTGCTTCCTGGGCAACAGACGGATTAATAGTTCCAGTCCAAAGATGATGACCCGGTGGTGTCCTGTTGGGAGCTGGCTGCCACCCTCCTTAATAGCAGCCCCAAAGTGTGGGTTTGGCCTTCAAAGATCAGGACACCCAACACCAACTTGGCTCCTGAAGACTGACTCACACTAAGGTTTACACAACAAATGCCTGGGCTCCAGTGCCTGGGTACTCCCACTGGTTGCCAAAGCCCCTCTCTTGGCAAGGGTCCCTGGGAGCAGCAGGGGATGGCACCATTCCATTCACTACCCCCCTCCTCAGGTCCAGGCCTAAGAATACTGGCATCCTTCCCCGCTCCCCACCAGGCCCCAGGCAGCCCGCCCCTTTCTGTTAAGCTTCTTCCTCCACATAGTAGTTTGTTTTCGGTTTTCCTAGGCCCATGCATTGATTGTAAAAACTAAATTGCCCTGTCCCTTTGGCTCCAGTGACATGCCAGGCACTATTAGAACTTGGGATATGTGGTCCCATCATACAGGATGGTTTTCACTTAACTCACCATGATCGAATTGGATTTGTGTATTCCCAATCTTTTCATCTGGGTTTGTGCTTCTACTAGAATTCAACCCTTCCCTACTTAAAAATTTTAGTTTCTTGCATTTCAAAAGACATATATATGGGGCCTGCCTGTGGCTCACTCGGGAGAGCGCGGTGCTGATAACACCAAGGCCACGGGTTCGGATCCCATATAGGGATGGCCGGTTCGCTCACTGGGTGAGCGTGGTGCTGACAACACCAAGCCAAGGGTTGAGATCCCCTTACCGGTCATCTTTAAAAAAAAAAAAAAAAAAAAGACATATATATGTAAGCACCATTGGCCCTGTCTCTGGCTTTCCTCACCTCGTTTCGCACGGTCCACCACTGGGCTCATTCTGCTCCAGCCACACTGGCCTCTCTGCTATCTCTTCATCTCTCCAACAGTACTCCTACCGCAGGGCCTTTGCACCAGCTGTACCTTTGCCTGGATCTCTCTTCCATGACACCCATGAGCCTTAACATACTTATCTCTTCCAGGGCTTTTCTCAAATGTCACCTTGGCTGACTACAGTATGTTAAATGCACACATAGCACTCGCTACCCATTTCCTTGCTTCATTTTTCTTCATAGCACTTTTCACCATTGGACATTCTCTATATTCTCATTTGTTTGCTTATTGCCTTTCTTCCCATGCTAGAATGTCAGGTATACGTGGGTGGGCAGGGATTTCTTTCTGTTTTGCTCACTGCTCCATCTCCAATGGCTAGAAAAGTGCCTGGTACCTAGTAGGTGCTCCTTCAATATTTGTTAAAAGAATGATTTCAAGTTAAAGAAAACTTGAATCTACACAAGAACTCAAATAAGAAATATTGGTAGAATACAGTGTTTATAACACCAAGGTCAGGGGTTTGGATCCCTGTACTGGCCAGCATCCAGAAAATAAAAATAAAAAATAAAAGACATCTAAACCCTCCATCCCTTCCAACTGAGCTCCCTGTCACTGGAGGCGTTCGAGTGGGAGCTCAGCAGCCATGGGTGAGGGTTGTGGAAAGAACAGCCATACTGCGTGGAGGTGGGATTACGGGGCCTTCAATTTTCTGGCTGTCAGGAAAATTCTGGGATCCTGCATAATACTTCCCCCCTGCCAAGTCATTCTCTGGGAGTTTTGGGACCACTGATGACTTTTCCAGCACAGGGCTTTCCCTTTGGGCCTCAGCGTGGGTGGGGAGCCCTGCGACCCAGAAGGCTTGGGAAACAGGGTGGAGTGGAATCACCTATTGGAGCCAAACAAGACTGTCCAGGAGGAGATAGAGCAGAGACCTACTCCGGGTTTAGCAAACAGTGACAAAGGTGGGGTGAAGGCAGCATGAACATTCACTGGCCCGGGTTGATTTGGGGAATGTCAGGCAGTCCCCGTATCCTCAGATGTATCCCCATCCCCCTACTGCAACATCTGGAATTCCACCATTATAGAGACTTATGTTTCTGCTTTTAAAATGCACTCCTGGGAGGGTCAGGTGACCTTCCATTGCAGCCACATCAACCAGCTCTAAATTTGCATATCATCCCTGACTGGGTCAAGTGGGGGTGTGAGTTTTGGTAATGCCAGGAAAGGAGGCAGCCAGAGAGCTCTGCTCTCCGTGATGCAGAGTCCTCAGAATTGCAAGCTTCAAGACAGCAATTGTGACATCACAGACGAACCCTGGTGCATCTGGGACAGGAAGTGGCTCTGAGAAGCAAGAACCAATGCAAAATCCCCTCTCAACAGCCGCATCATTTCTCCAAGGGCTCAGTCTTCACAGAAATGGGTTATTGGGACACCTCACCTATGGGGAGCATTCGGGGAACTCCTCGAGGATCCACTTGAGTCAGGACACTTGGGGGTCATAGTGATGGCAAATACACAGCACACATAGCACCACTTCTTTGTCCTAGCCCATGGCAGACATTGCTAATCGATCACCACACAGCTGTGGAGCTCTTCTCCCCACAAGGTTCCAGACAGTCATTGCTCATCTACCACAATTTACACACAAGGTGAAATGTAATGGCTTTTGCTGGCAGTAGAACTATCCCTGAGGGTGAGGGGAAAAAAATGTGTCTTCACCATCCCTGCCCTTCACAGGGTTAGGATTCCACAGAAGAGAAGATTGCCTGGGACTCAGGGAGGGAGTGAGGCCTGGCCAAGGTCACAGGGGGCATTAGTGGGGGAAGGCAGGTCTGAGCTCTAGTCTTCCCACTTCTGGCCCAGGCACTGCCACCTGCGACTGGACAGTTGATCCAGGAGACAGAGCGCATGTGTGCGTCCGCATGCCCTTATGCCCAACCAAAGAAGGCATTCCAGTCCCATATGTCAACAAGAACAGAGCGTGAAGTCCCAGGGTGCTTGGGATGACCTTATAAAATTTGGACATTCTGGGCTCCATGAGTCAGCTGGGCAGCAGTGGGAAGATGTTGGGGAGGCCTGGTGCCTGGCACATGGCTGCTGAATTAACACGTCCCTTTAAGTCTTTGTCCCAGGGCCAGCCGGTGGCTCACTCGGGAGAGTGTGGTGCTGACAACACCAAGTCAAGGGTTAAGATCCCCTTACCGGTCATCTTTAAAAAAAAAAAAAAAAAGTCTCTGTTCCTGTTCTGTGTCCAGGGCAAACTCCCCAGTGTCCTCAAGGAGAGGCAGCTAGGTCTATGGCCATTACACCCTCAATGTGCCTGATCTCATCTGACCTCAGAAGCTGAGGGTTGGGCCTGGTTAGTACTTGGATGGGAGACCACCTGGGAATACCGGGTGAGTAGGCTTTTAAAATAAAAATCAATCAATAAATAATTTTTTTTTTTTTTTTAAAGGTGACCGGTAAGAGGATCTCAACCCTTGACTTGGTGTTGTCAGCACCACGCTCAACCAGTGAGCTAACCAGCCATCCCTATATGGGATCCGAACCCGGGGCCTTGGTGTTATCAGCACCGCACTCTCCCGAGTGAGCCACGGGCCGGCCTAATAAATAAAATTTTTAAAAAAGAGAGAGAGAGGCAGCCTGGCCTGGTCCAGCAGGATAAGCCTTGCCTTAGGATGGCCCCCACTCCGGACAGGTCATTCTCTGCTCTCTTGATCTCCGATTCCTGATCCATCGATGAAGAAGTTGACCTGTAGCTTAATTTTGCACAGCCTCAGTTTTTTCATCCATTAAATGGGAATAATGATGCCTCCCCTGCTGAGATGTCACAAGAAGGGAAGAACTAATTCTGTGGAATGCTTGGCACGATGCCCTGCACATAGCAGGTGCGCAGGGAGGACAGCTGGGATTATGACCTGGGAACTTTTCCAGCTCTGAGAACCCAGCCTGTGACCCACACCTTCCCGTGGGAAACCGTCCACCTCACACTGGCTCTGTAGTCACTAGAACTGAAATACCTTGGCCAAGCTCAGAGGGTGAGAAATTTGGTGTCTACTGAGTATAGTGAAGGAAAGGGAATGAGGGTGCTCTCTTTCTCTGAGGAGCAGCCTAGAAATTTCCGAATAGTCTCCCACTGCTGCCAAGATCTCTGTGGTCTCCCTTTGTGTATATGTTAGTGTGTGTGTGTGTGTGTGTGTGTGTGTGTGTGTGTGTGTGTGTGTGTGTGATAGTCAGAGGCCCCTCCCATTCATGAAGGGGCTTCCCAGTGTGGTTGGGGACCAGGATGGGCAGATCAGTGGATCTCCTGCTTGGCAACAAAAGACAAGTGTAACCATGCCAGGCTCTGGCTTCCCAAGGCCCATTCCCTGAGTCCTAAGATCACACAGGCAATGACAGGGTCAGGGGACACTGGGTGAGAGAATGAAGGGTTGGTTTTGCTTGGTTTATAGTATTTAAAAGCAAGAAATGATCTGTAATATAGAATTAAAAGAAAAGAAACTGGTTATAAAATAGTACCTATAGATATAAAATAGTACATACATGAAGTTTACATATAAACAGTGAAAAAAAGCCTGGAAGGAAATACACCAATAGGCTGAGTGATTGTTGCTACATGAAGGGCTTGAAGCTGGATTTTTATTTTCTTTGTGCCTTTCAAACTTTCTGATAGTGAACACGATTTGCTCTGATCATCAGAATAGCACAACAATAGACAGTGTCTTTAAATGAGGTTTAAGCAAAGCTTATGGTTTGGGCTGCAGCTGTGAGCAGGGGCAGACTCCTTCACCTGTCTCTCCCATGGATGGGGACCCTCAGGCTGGGGTGGTGCCAGGTCCATCTCTCAGGAATGGTAAAATCTGGTTCTCAGGTCCAGGTCAGGGGACACCTTCTCTCTCTTGCCTGGGGGTCAGACCCAGACCTCTCCTGTCCCCCAGTCCTGAAGGTGAGAGAGGCCCTGCGAGCCACCTCACTGGCCAAGTGGAAGAGCTGTGGCTTAGGCCACGCCCACCCAGGAGCTGACTTCCTGCCGGGAACTAGGCCAGGCTTACGTGATGACAAGCTACAGTGATGACAGTGACATTTCCCCCACATCCTTTCACCTGCCTGGTTTCGTCTGCTGCTGAGTCAGGGACCGGTTGGGGACGGATGGCGGGATGTGGCATGACTCGCTGGGCACCCCCAGAGGCCCAGGCAGGCTTCCAAGAGAGGCAAGAAGTTCAGAGAGCACAAGCAGAGACGTTCTGCATCCGCACCTGCATCCACCCCTGTGGTTCATTCTCTGCAGTGTCCCCTCTCCGACCTTGGCCACGATGTTGTCATCCACAGGTCTCAGGGCACCCCAACATTTGCCTGCACCAGGCACTGACCTGAGCACTTCCACATGCTCTTGCTGCAGACACGAGGGCTGCTGCCATCCCGCAGCCGGCGCTCCCTCCCCTATTGCCTCCAGCTCTAGAGGCTGGAAGAGCTTCGGCGTTTTGCAGTGGGGGGGACGCTCTTGGCATTTTGGGTAGGATGATTCTTCACGTTTGGCTGTTCCATGCAGTGGCCTCCTCCCACTAAATGCCCAATCAGTGTGACAACTCCAAATGACCCCACACGTTTCCAGACACCCCTAGAGGTGTGAGTCCTCCCAGGCTGAGGACCCTGAGCTAGTGCACCATTCGTTGTCCCTGCCCACGGCAGGCTGGTCACGTGGCTCTTCTCTGGACAGTGAGACGAAGGGGAAGTCTTCGGGTGAGCAGATTTTCGAGAGCAGGGACAAAGATGATGTGTCCTGTCTCTGAGCTCCCAAACACGCATCAGCAGCTGTACACATCTGGGCTTTTCCACACAAGATAAACGAAGCTGCCATTGTACCTTCAGCCAAATCCATCCCCAGCTACTATGGGGGGGGGGGAGGGCAAAGCACAGAGAGGTCAAATCACTCGCCCAAGGTCCCTTTCTTGGTAAGCACTGGCACCAGGATTCACACCCAGACATCCTATGATTCTACCAGGACCCACTCCAGTGCTAATGTATTCCTGCGTGTACTGTCTAAAAATGGCCACACAGCCCAGCAACGATCATCCAGCAGCCGCAGGAAGCACCCCAGGCTCTCCCTACCCGGGGTGGTGGGGAGCGAGGGCCTCAGCAACACCCCCGCTGACATGTGCAACCACCTCAGCGACAACCACCGAGTCACAGCAAGAAGGGCTCCGGGTTCCCGAGCTGGGGTGGGGGGGGCAAGGGCTTTTGCCACACCCCCCTGACATCTGCATCCAGCCGGGCAATGACCAAGCCACTGCTGGAAGCCCCCCCGTCTCCCCTGTAGGAATGAGGGGGTGCCACAGGCCTCCATCCCGCCCCTCCTCCTTCCTCCTTCTTCCATCCCGTTTCCTTCCCCTTTCTCCTTTCCCCCTCCCTCCCAACTGCTCCGCAACAACATTATAGAATGTAAAAAATAATATTAATAAAATCACATTTTCTTTAAAACATTAAAATAATATAAAATAAATTTTAAAAAATACAAAAGGAGAGAAGGCAGAATGCCTGAAAAAAAATAAATAAATAAAAATGGCCACAGAAATATTCTCAGTACCACGTGCTCTTCCACTGCCTCGCCATTCCCCCAGAGGAGGTGGAGTCTGTTTCCCTTGTCCATGAAATTGGGCAGGGCTGTGTGGCTGCCCTGAAGAGTAAAATGTGGCAAAAGTGATGCTGTTTGCCCTCCAAAGCCAGGTGATAAAAGGTGATGAGGTCTCTCTCTCTGCGTCTCTCAGGATGCACGATCTCTGAACCCCTTTGCCATGTTGTGAGGAAGCCCAGGCTACGCAGCAGGGACACTGTATAAGTTCCAGTCGACACCCAGCCAAGATCTCTGCTGATCCATTGCTGGCATCAATAGCCAGCCATAGATTGAAACAGACGCAAAGCTCCCAAACTCATTCTATGAAGCAAACATCATCCTGATACCAACCTCTATAAAAAAACTCTTGGAATTGATAAATGATTTCAGCACAGTAGCAGGATACAAAATCAACACACAAAATTCAGTAGCATTTCTTTTCTCCAATAGTGAATAGGCAGAACGAGAAATCAAGAAAGCCTGCCCATTTACAATAGCCACCAAAAAAATAAAATAC
>NW_007726125.1:853615-908636 GCF_000696425.1 Galeopterus variegatus
AAAAAAAAAAAAAAAAAATTAGCCAAAATTGCAAAAAAAAAAAAACCGGGGGGGGGGGGGAAGAAGATATAACAGCTACAATTACTTGAAGTTGATACAACAAGCAAACAGAAAGGACATTGTTGGGGGGAGGGAGGAGAGGGAGGAGGGAGGGAGGTTTTGGTAAGGGGCAACAATAATCAACCACATTGTACATCGACAAAATAAAATTAAAAAAAAAAAAAAAGAATTAGTCATAATTGCCAAAAAAAAAATAGCCAGCCATGTTAGGGAAGGAGCTTTCAGGATGCCAGCTGAGGCTCCTCAGAGACAAGCTGTCCTCACTGGGCCCTGTCCAGATTTTTGATCCACAGAATCTGTGAGGCTACTAAATAGCTGCTTTACTCACTTGAACAGGAGGCCACTAAGAGTTTGGACTCTTAGTGAGTGGGGAGCTGTGGGGAGCTGAGGGGAACCGAGGGGTGCTTCTGACTAGAGGAGCAGTGTGGCAACAGTGCTGGTCTCTCTGAGGCCGTGTGCAGAGTAGAGAAACAAGAGGCAGGGAGGCCAACGACGAGGGTACTGCACCAGTCCAGGCCTTTGTGAGGAGGGGCCTTAGGGCAGGGAGGAGGGGGTGCAGGGCACAACAGAAAGAGCACAGAATGGGGCTGGCCAGGTAGCCCAGTTGGTTAGAGCATGGTGCTGATAACACCAAGGTCAAGGGTTTGGAAGGTGTTGTCAGCACCACACTCTCCCAAGTGAGCCTCATTTTCCATTTTGGAGCTTAACTTTTTCACTGTGAAATGAGTGACACCAAAAAAAAAAAAAAAGGTTTCTTCTTGCTGTGTAAATCCTCCCCAGTGCTCACGGGATAGCCTGTGCCTCACTTCTCCAGGGTCAACCCCTCGGGGAGGGAGCTGTCTCTCCTCGCAGGGGCACTGGTCTTGCTCCCACCTCTCTCACAGAGCCACTGGTGTCCTGCCTTGCACACACGTCCTGCTCAGTGTACCTTATTGGGAATCCACTTTTATTTTCTTTATGTTAATTGCCAGGCCATCTTCCATTGTATGACTATATCATATTTTGTGTATCTCCTGGTGGTAATGCTCCCAATTCCTCTAGCTGGTGCACACATGAGAGCTTCTGCAGAGTCTATACCTGGGGGAGCAAGTGCCGGATCACAGGTGTGCTCACCTTGAACCTGACAATTGGCCTTACTAATCTCCTCCAGAGGCCATGTTTAAGGGGTCCCATTTGGGGTCTACATTTGGTAACGTCAGCTTTATTTTTTTTTCTAATTTAACGGGTGAGACATATATCTCGTTGTTGTTTTATTTTATTTTTTTCCCTTTTTTTTTTTTTGTCTTTTTTCGTGACCAGTAATGGGATCGCAACCCTCAGTGTCGCGCCCGTACCACAACCAGCAAGGGGATCGCAACCCTCGGTGTCGAGCCCGCACCACGCTCAACCAGTGAGCGGACCGGTCTCTATATGGGATCCGAACCTCGGCGGGAGCGCAGCCGCACTCTCAAGTGCCGCACTCCACCGAGTGCACCACCAGGCCGGCCCTCGTTGTTGTTTTAATTTACATTTCTCTGATACCAGTGTGGTAGAGCCTCTTTTTCACACGATTATTGGCCATATGGGTTTCTTTTTCTATGAGGTGTTTGTTCATAAGTTACACCAAATTTTCTGTCGGGTTGGTTGTCTTTCTTCTTGATTTGCAGAAGTCCTTTACACACTCTGGGTACTAATCTCTTGCTAGTTATATGTATTGCAAGTCCATATTGTGGCAATATCTGTTAATCTTACTTATGGCATTTTTTTTTTCCTTTTTTGTCTTTTTTACTGACTGGTAACGGGATCGCAACCCTCGGTGTCGCGCCCGTACCGGGGACCGGCAATGGGATCGCAACCCTCGGTGTTGCGCCCGCACCGCGCTCAGCCAGTGAGCTGGAACCAGTCTCCACATGGGATCCGAACCCTCGGCGGGAGCGCCACCACACTCCCAAGCAGCGCACTCTCCAGTGCGCCACCGGGCTGGCCCACTTATGGCATTTTTTGTTGAAGATTTAAGTGTCAGTGTCATCAGACTCATCAATCTTTCCCTTTACGGCTGATGCTTTGAGTGCCTAAGATATTCTTCCCTATCAAGGGGGCTTTGGGAGCAGCTAGCCACGTCCTGTTTGTTTATCTGGATGCTGGCTACACAGCTGGGTTCACTTTGTGAAATTTTATCAAGCTGCACACTTATGATTTGTGCACTTTTCTTCATGCATGCTATAATTAAACAAAAAGTTTACTTAAAAAGGAAATTGTTCGCTACTCTGGGGTCATAAAAATATTCTCCTATATTTTCTTCCAAATGTGTTAACATTTTGTTATTCACATGTAAGCCCTAAATCCACCTGGAGTTGTGTGTGTGGTGTTGGGTGAGGATCTAATTTTACTTTTCCCATATGGATCACCGCTTGTCCCAACACCGTTTATAAAAGAGTTTGTCTTTTCCCTACTGCTTGGTGGCACCTCTCTAGAAAATTCTCATTTTTACACAGTTCTGTCTCTGGGCCCTTTTTCTGTCCATTTCTTCTCTTTATGCCAAAGCCGTTCTGTCTTAATTTCTTTAAAAAGCTTTCATATCTGCTATGACCCATTAGAGGACTTTAAGGGGAGAAATGGTCAGAATGGTGCTATGACGAGGTCACTGATGAGAGAATGGGTTTTAGATACCAAGGCCAAAGGGCCAGGGGTCCAGTCGGTAGCTGCTACAGCGTCCACGCAAAAGGTGAGCAGCTTGGCCTTGGGAGGTGGCCAGGAAATGGGCCGATGCTGGATGTGTGTGGCGTTAAAGCAGATAGGACTTGCTGAAGGATCGGACATGACTGTGAAGCAAAAATTAGGGTCAAAGATGACTCCTTGGTTTCTGTTCTGAGTAGCTGGGAGGGTGGTGGTGCCATTGGCTGAGATGGGAAAGTCTGGGCAGAGCTGATGGGTGGGCACTTAGAGAGCAGCTGATGCATGATTGAATGAATGAATGAGTGAATGAGTGAATGAGTGAGTGAATGGGTGGGTAGAGGTGAGGGGGCTGTGGTGCTGCCCAGCCTCCTACAGCCTGTTATGTCTGAGTCCCCAGCATGACCCTCCTTGTTTCACAGGGTTAGTTGCTTCACGGTCTGTGTGATGTTGTCGCTGGGGGGCATCATCCCTGGCCGTGTGGCAGCACTGCTCCCCGAGGCCTGGCGCAGCACTGGGCTCCCCAGGTTCTTGGTCCCAAGAAACTAGCTCGTGGAAGGCTTCCAGCCCTATGGGATACAGGGAGGTCAGGGCAGGACCCTGAAGCTGCATGTCTGGCTCTACCACTGCCTCCCTCCTCAGTTAAGGAGGTGGCCTGGGGGAGCCTCCATGTCATTTTGGGCACCTGTGCTATTTGACAGCGCAAAATAAGGAGCCCTTGGCATCACCTGGGCATGGAGAAGGCACCACTATGGAGAAGCTCACAGCCCCAGAGGCCCTTCTTGTGGGTGGGGCCCAGACCCGGGCATTTTTGACCAGATCATTGCTCTGTTTACAGCCCGCCTCTGGCTCACGGTCCCCAGCTGTTATGAAAACACCTTTAGTCCATAAAACGTGGAAATTGCATGTGCACGCTCAAGCTGAGTCATTTCTCTGAGCAAGCCTTCAGTTGGGGCAGCATTTTTGTGGCCAGGCCTGGGGTGGAGCTCTGCTCTGGCGTGGGCCTTTGTTTATCCTGTGGGCAGCCCCAGGTGGCCTGGCAGGCCCACTCTAGCCCCAGGCATGGGCTTCCTTCAGTCACTCCTTGAATCAGGAACCATTTTTAAGCCCCTTCTGTGTGTCGAGAGCCAAGCCATGTCTCCAGGATGGCTGAGGAGAAGCAAGAAGGGAGGGACCCCTGGGTTCTCACATCCCCAAATACAGAAACTGAGGGGGATGTGCAGAGGGGTGGGGTGCAGGTGTAGAGAGGACGAGGAAGAGAAGGGAAAGACCAGGCTCATCCACCTGCGAGTCCCTGACCCGAAGCACTATCCACCCGCCATAACCTCGGCCAGAGGTGGCTTTGAGACTGGGGCCCAGCATAGCTCTCAGCTGGACGGGAAGGAGGGAGGTGGAAGGGGTAGGAGAAACCGTTCTTTATTAGGCAACTACATCATGCCAAGCCTTTGGCTAGCTCGCTCTCTCGGGGCTTTGCACCTGGTCCAAGAATCCTGGCCACGAGGCCTTGGGCTGGTGACTTCACCTCCTAAATGTTATATCCTAAATGTGATATCCTTGTCTGCCTCGTCTTCCTCATCTGGCCTCCTCGAGTCGTGAGAATCAAGTGCGATGATGCAAAGGCACACACTGAAAGGCAGCGAGTGCTTTCATAAATAATGCACGGCTAACATTTATTGAGTACATACTGTACTGGGCGTTGTGCTGAGTGTTTTCCTCCCAGTAACTAGTTTAATCCTCTCAGGAACTTTGAAGCGAGTTCTCTTTTTAGTCCTATTTCTATTTTATAGACCAAGAAATTGAGGTACAAAGACATTAAGTAACTTGCCCAAGGCCACGGGGGCAATGACAGTGGAACCAGAATTCTGATGACCCAGGCAATAATACAGTAATAGTTTATAGGTCTTTTTTTTTTTTTGGTGTTTGGTTGGTGCGGGGATCGAACCCTGGACCTTGGTATTATCAGCACCACACTCTAACCAACTGAGCCAATCAGCCAGGCTGTTTATTATTCAATAAATCAGGGCAGGATGGATTAAATAGGTGTTTCTCAATGTGAATTACCCAGACCCCTCATCTCTGTTTCACTTTTAAAAAATTGTCTTATAGTCCGATAAACATGGAAAGCACTAGAACATTACATTCTCCTTCGGGAGATTTACAGGGCACTCTTAACATATTAAAGGCTCTCAGAAGTCCTGTGGTTAAAAGGAAAAAAAGCAAAAACCACCTGTTTGTGTTTAATCCAGCATGTCCCATGCTTGTTCACTTTCTTGAGCCCGAGGAGCCCTTATTAAGATCGAGTTTGAAGAAACGAACATAAGATTAAGAAAAAAAAGATGCAGCTTGAAGCCTATACATTTCCACGAAGGACTGCTGACTTTTAACTGTTGCATTGAGGATTTTTTTACTATCTTATGGGGGTTCCCCATCAACCACCCTGGTTTTAGGGCACTGTATTGTTCCTTTGTTCTCTCATTCATTCATTCATTCATTCATTCATTCATTCATTCATTCATTCATTCAAACTTATGTCCCTTGAGCTCTCAAAGGCACAATGAGAGGTGGGTAAGACACAGCTTCTGTTTTAAGCACCTCATGAGTCTGATGGGGGAGACAGAACAGCGTTATCAGAAGTTCGAGGGACTGGGGGAGCCCCAGGGATGGCAGCTAATCCTATCTGGGAGTGAGGGAAGGCTTCCTGGATGAGGTGTGGGCTAAGTCAGCCAGGTGAAGGACTTTGGGTGGTCAGGGTTGTAGGAAGATATTTGTACACCTGTGAAAAACTATACGTTATCTAGACTCTAGAGAACACCCCTTGTATTATCTGATTCTGTTCTAGAAAGGCTGTTTTACAGATCTGTAAATTGTAGGTAACTAATAGCAATGCAAAATCATTCTTGTCTATAGACTTTCAGATTACAATTGTGCTGTAGAAGGCTGGCTGACATCCCCCCAGCTTTGCCTCTGTTTGCTCATTCATTTCTGTATTCCTGATCAGTCAATGTGTGTGTTCTTCAGGTTCTATTTGAATGGGTTATAAAATCTGCATGGTTCCCTTAAGTTAATTTGGAGTAAAATGAAATCTTTTTTTTCTAAATCTATGTATGACAGTCATGATTTTGCCTCATATCTTTTAAAAGATCTTTTAGGGCTGGCCTGTTAGCTCATGGTTAGAGAGCTATGTTGTAACACCAAGGTCAAGGGTTCAGATCCCCTTATCAGCCAGCCACCAAAAAATAAATAAATAAAAGATCTTTCGACAGATAGCGAGGGGGGAAAAAAGTGAGAGGCTCACCAGGCAGCAGGCACGGGTACAAAGGCCTGGATTCCCTCCACACAGCCATTGAGCAACGAGCTGCCCAGCCCAGATCCTGTTCGGAGTGGGCCATCAAGAGCAGCTGAAATGAACCGACTTTCCAGTCCCCACTCATGAAGGGTGGAAGAAGCTAGAGGAAAATGAAAAAGTGCTAATGACCAGTTGCCAGGTGTGGACGCGCGTGTGCAACGGGATTTCACAAGTTGCTGTCACTGTCTGTGGCGGGATCCATTGATTCCATCTTTTTTTTTTTTTCTTTTTTCTGGGTGGCTGGTCAGTACAGGGATCGAACCCTCGACCTTGGCATTACCAGCACCACGCTCTAACCAACGGAGCTAACCAGCCAGGCCTAATTGCATCTTCTGACAGTGCAATTGAAGTGGCCATTCCCCACTGGTCAGGGAGCTGGCACTAGGCACAGCCCACTGTTTAATGAGTTCACCGTGCTCACAAACACAGGCAAAACTCACCAAGAACAGAGGTGAGTGGGGATGTGCGCAGCCTTGTGTCGGAAACCAGGGAGATTCCACAAATGCTTATTAGAATTGCTAGTCCTAGGGCCGGCCCGGTGGCGCACTGCGCTAGTGCGCCGCTTGGGAAGTGCGGAGGCGCTCCCGCCGAGGGTTCGGATCCCACATACAGACCGGTTCCCGCTCACTGGCTGAGCGAGGCGCGGGGGCAACGCCGAGGGTTGCGATCCCGTTGCCGGTCCCCGGGCCGGCACGGGGGCAACACTGAGGGTTGCAATCCTTTACCGGACACGGAAAAAGACAAAAGACCAAAAAAAAAAAAAAAAAGAATTGCTAGTCCTAGGGCCGGCCCGGTGGCGCACTGCGCTAGTGCGCCGCTTGGGAAGTGCGGAGGCGCTCCCGCCGAGGGTTCGGATCCCACATACAGACCGGTTCCCGCTCACTGGCTGAGCGAGGCGCGGGGGCAACGCCGAGGGTTGCGATCCCGTTGCCGGTCCCCGGGCCGGCACGGGGGCAACACTGAGGGTTGCAATCCTTTACCGGACACGGAAAAAGACAAAAGACCAAAAAAAAAAAAAAAAAAAAAAAAAAAAAAAAAAAAAAAAAAAAAGAATTGCTAGTCCTAGGCACAAGAGCCCTTAAATCAATTAGCTGGAAATTTCCTGAAATGCTCAGAAAAAAGCAGAAGAAGCTGGACTCTCTATCTCAGAATACATGCAGCATTGGAAGGAAACTGGCTTTGGCTTCTTCCAGTCTGGCCTAGAGTGCGAGGCCTGGGTTAGCCTCAGGCTCCGGTGGGAAGGCTGTCCTTTCTCTTCCTCCTTCCTCTTGTCCTTCTGTTGCTGGGGCCTCCACTGGAGTGCTAACGGTGGAACTCCCTTTCTCGTCATGCCCAAGGACAGGCCCTGCTTTGTCACTGCCCCGGCTCTCTGTGGTTGTGGTGCTGTCAGGGGCATTCACTGGTGCATGGGCGTTGGGCATCTATGACGTGCCAGTCACTGTGCTGGGTGCTGGGATGACAATGGTGACCCAGACACATCTGCTCTCATGAGGCTCATCATTAAGGAGACAATACAATGCAGAGGGGTTGGGGCTGGGAGGAGGCACCCAAAGGGCTATGGGCCCAGAGGAGGCCCAGAGGCTTCCCTGCAGCTAAGGGGCCAGAACTGGCGAGGGGGAAGAAAATGGCCATTCCATCACAGTACCTGTCGGGACTCACATCACGTCAGATACTCTGGAGGACTCCCAGAATGCAGGGGGTGGAGCCGAGGGACAGAGGCACGAGCTGAACCCATTCGCCTGGCCCTTCCCTGCAACCCCAGGCCCCCTGCAGGGCCTGGCTGGGGGCTCCTAAATCAGCTTCTTCCCTGGCAGGGAGCCCAGCAGGAACCCCTGTACTCCCTAGCTCTGCTTCCTCCTTTGATTTGCATAGCAAACACTCGGCCCAGGCCAGCTTGGTACCTTCTGCACTCACGGCTGCAGCCCAGCACTGCCCTATGCCAAAGGGAAAAAAAACCTCTCAATAAGAAAGCCCACTGGTGGTTCCTGGGCAGTCTTCCTGGGAAGTCACCTCTTGGGGACCCGCTAGCTCTGGTGTGGGCTTGGGTCAGTCCTAGGTGCGGGGACTTCTTTGAAAGTGCCCCGAGCTGGCATAAGGCCCAGAGTCCTGACCGTGGGACCTGCTGGAGCCTGGCCCCCAGAGAATTTATCTTACTTACACCCACACAAAATGATGCAGGACAGGGTAGTTTTGAAGCACTGCTCGTCTTAGCAAAAGACTAGAAATAACGTGTGTGTCCAACAGCGGGGCATGGGTGATTCAGAGTGCTGAGGTTCCCCGGAGTGTGCTCATATGGGAGTGGGCAGCTCTTGCACAACTATGAGTGCACTTTCTCTATTCCATGCCCCTAGAGGCTGCCATAAGTGCCTCTTCTGGGGACATCCTGCGGGCAGAGGACTGAGAATGCGAGATGGAAAGCTTCAGAGCCAGATGTGCCTGCCAGTCCCAGATGTGTGGCCTCCACTCTGCCTCAGTTTCCTCATCTGTAAAATGGGGACAATTTACCTACCTCATGGGTGAGACGAGCACCTGGTACACAGAGTAGGTGTTTGAGAAAGGTGAAGGTGACTTAAGTTTTGCCCAGTGGGAGCTGTGGAGGTGGGGTGGGGTGGGGTGGGTTGTAGACCATTGGCAGGGCCAGGGGTCCGGGAAGATGCCGTGATCGCTCTGTGGGCAGGGGCAGTGGCTCCAGCGCTCTGTGTTGTGAGCTGCCCTCACCACAGACGGCGCTCCCCAGAGGGAAAGAGTTCATGCCACTATTTCCTGACATGGGGAGGAGAACGCATCAGGCGACACCGTGGAGACAGCCTCCACCCTCACCCACGCCTGCCCTGAGATTCACCTGGCCCTGCTGGGGGTGGGGGTGACCTCAGCTCACCCACCAGTGGCAGAAGTGGGCAGGGCGTGCTGGGGGCTCGCCCTGGAGCTGCGTGTGCTCAGTGAGCTTGCAGGGCTGTCAGGCTAGGATGCGGGGACCTCCACGGGAGCCGGTGTGGGGTGACGCTTCCTCAGGCTCTCGTGGGGGACTGAGCTGAGAGAGATCGGGGCTGGGGAGGGGGGTCCCAGCCCTGTCCAGAATCCTCCCTGGTGTCTGACAGTGCCCCGTGGCCCCCACAGACCCTCAGCTTTCCCAGGAAAGTTAGGCTTTTTATTTCCATTGAATCTTTTTATCACTTTTCTTCCCTTACTGACTCGATGATTTCTCCTTTCTTTTCTTTTCTGCGCTGGCCAGCGTGGGAACCTCAACCCTTGAACTTGGCATCCTCGGCACCAGCTCCGACTGAGTGACTCAGCTGCCAGCCTCCCCTTTCATTTTTCCCCTCTCTCTCCTCTTGAAGCTCACGCCTCATCATCATTCTTTCGACAAACCTTCCACTAAAGATAGCTAACATTGCGTGCATTATCTTCTTCTTTCCCATCAAGGAGCTTATCGTGTCTCTTTTTCAGATGAGGAAACAGAGTCATTGAGGGCCAGGAACGTGGCTGAGGCGCCCAGTGGGCGGAGGCCTCCTGGGCATGAGGCCCCGCTGGGCTCTGGGTCTCTGGGATGAGGAATAGCCATGCGGGGCCACAGCCGAGGGAGGGGACTGTGGGAGCAGCAAGGAGGGGTCTGACCTGTGGATGGGAGGGGTGTCAGCGAAGGCTTCCAGAGGAGGGGGCCTCAGAACCTGGGGCTGAGGAAGGAGCGGAGGGAGGGGGCTCTGGAAGAGGAAGAAGCATGTGCAAAGGCCAGGCGGTGTGGGCAAGGGCAGCTCAGGCTGCAATAGACGGGGCAGGAGTCGGGGCCAGGCACATCCAGCTGGAGTCCTGAGGGTCCCGGGACTGGGACAAGCACCTCTGGCAAGAGGGGCTCAGCAGCTAGATGGTTCTTCCTTCCAAGAGGGCTGAATGCCCTGGGGAATCAGCTTCCCTTTTCAGCTCTTCCCAGAATTCGGCTGCGTGGGCAGGGAGTCTTAGCTGTAGCTGGAGCCTCCAGAGACTCTGGGTCTTCCTAGTGTCTTCCTGAGAACCTTATTGACACTGAAATGTCAATGACGTGTGCAGCTTAAAATGTAGTGATTCTTAATGTTGCTATTCAGAAGAATCTTCTGGGAGTGTGTGTGTGTGCGCATGAGAGAGAAACAAGGTGATGGCTATTGTTTTCATAAAAATGACATTTGCTCATTCTCAACAAAACAAAACAAGCAGCACAGAAAAGTACAAAGAAGGAAATAAATCCCTCTCACTAGAATGCCAGCTTCATGAGGGCAAGGGTTTTATCTATGCTGTTCTCTGTATTCTCAGCAACTAGAACTGCCTGGCACAGAGTAGACGCTTAATACAGCTCACCATTGCGTGTTAATGTTTGGTGAATGTCACATGCACACAAAGAAGTTTAGAGAAATAAAGAGGGATAAGAAGGAAAAAAAAAAAAGAAAAAAGAAATAATTATAAAAAAAAAAAAAAAAAAAAAGGGCCGGCCCGTGGCTCACTCGGGAGAGTGCGGTGCTGATAACACCAAGTCAAGGGTTAAGATCCCCTTACCGGTCATCTTTTAAAATAAATAAATAAATACATAAATAAAAAGAAAAGAGTAACAGGTAGAGAGAAAGATAATATGGGTCCAAATAATTTTAAAAGATGAACTTGTACTATACCCGTTCTATTTTAAACTAAAAGTATTTCACTTTACTTGAGTTTAACAATAACAACAGAAAAATTGCTTAATCTTCTACTTTCCACAAGAGATATTAGTTCATAATGGATTTCTCTAAGGGTAAGAAAAAAGATTATGAAATCCATTAAGAGATCGGAGTCTTGGGAAAGGACATTTTCATTCTGAGCAGGGCTGGTCATTTCTTGGGGTGAGAGAGATGGCTGCTTCCTTCACTTCCTCCTCCTTCCCTCGCCCACCTCAGCTCCTGAGTTTCTTTTCTCTTTTTTTTTTGTTTCTTTAAAAAATCTTTTTTTTTCCTTTTTTTAACAGCTCCTGGTTTTGATGCTAACATTTTTACTTTATCAAAGTTTATAACACTTATATTCTTCTGTTTTGCAACCTTAATTCTCCCAGTATTTAGTCTGAGTCCTGTATTTAAATAGATTCCATTCCACTTTTTATTTTAAACCACATTTTGTCCCTGAGTTTTACATGTTGAGTCATCTCTTGGTTGTATCAGAAAAAATTGTAAAAGACTTTGAAATGGGTCCCTCTCCCCGGTCAAATATTACTAGGATGTCCTGTAATACACCTTTCTGGGTTATCTAGCTCTTTAGGGTACCTGTATCTTTCAGCAAATCTAAGTTGTAGAAAACACAGCAATGCAGATGATTTTCTTGTCCATAGAAATGCAAACGAATTATGTCCAGTGGAATGCAATGATCGTTGCTGGGTGGGTATTGATCAGTTTTGCATATATATGTAAATCCATTTCTACATTCCTTATTTGCCTGAATATGGGTGTGTGGTTCCAATTTTCTTTTGAACCAGTTGTAACATATTACTTATTCCCTAATGATTTAATGAGTTAAACAACATTTTTGACATGTGTTCATTTTATATTGGTGTGAGAGTCATGATTTTACTTTTAAGAAAATGTACCCTTTTAAGCAGCTAGCTAGGTTTCAGTGCTGAGCAGTTTTAGTCTTTTTTCCAAGAAGGGCTCGTGGGTACTATTTTCTCTGACCTTTTCCTTGTTTTCTGTAAATCTGAACAACTTCCCTGGGTGTAATATTCTTGGGCTCCCCTTTTCCACACAACTAATTTTCTGGCATTGAATGTTGCTGTGGAAAAATTTGAGGCCAGATTGATTTTTTTGTCCCCTTGCTGTTGACATGATTTTTTTTTCTCCTGGGTGCCTGAAGAGTTTTCTTCTTTATCCTTAAAGTTCATGACTCAGCCAGTATGTTCTGACGCTGATCATTCGCGGTCCCCTCCCCTGCTGTCACTGTGCCCTCTTAATCTGTACGGTTGGTTTTTCCTCCATTTCAGGGAGAATTTCTCCAAATATTCTTTGGTTTCAGCTGTTGGATAATCTACTTCAGGGACGCCAGTTGCAAGATCTGGGTTCCATAGTGTTCACTGTCTCTCTAATGGTTCTTTTGTTTTGCTTTGGTGGCTGGGCCCGTGCAAGGGATCCAAACCCTTGAACTCGGTGTTATAACCCCGTTATGACAACTAACCAACTGAGCTAACTGGCCGGCCCTTCTCTAATTATTTTATTTGCCCCTTTTCTCGGAACTCTTTGCAATTATTTCAGCTTTCTCTCCCGTGCTGCTCACTTGCTTTTCAGACTCGTGAACCACGTCCTAACTTGGTGTCCGCTCCCCTTGCAGGCTCCTTCCATCTCCTGGTGTTACTGGTTGGTGGCTGTCATCTCTTCTTTGTGCTCTTTTTTTTTTTGCGGCTGGACAGTACAGGGATCCGAAGCCTTGACCTTGGTGTTAGTCTTCGTGCTCTTTTTACAGCCAGTTCATCTTCTCATCCACTTTTCTCCAGCACCAAGCTACAGGTTTCAGGAAGCTGCTCGTGATCCTCGGCCTTTCAGCCGGGGCCTCGCGTCCTTTCCTTCCCTTTCCTGGCAGTTGCGTGTGGGTCGCCGGGCGAGTTCTCTTCATCTCGCTCACTGTTACTTGTTCTCACCCAGGACCCAGGGGCCAGTCTGTCTCCTCCTTGGAAGGACAGTTTTGGGGGCTGTGTTGTTTTCGGTAGCCTGAGCGTGCAGAGGTGGGGAGGGGAGCGTGCCCCCACTGCGGCCACCCTTGCTGGCTGCGGGTCTTCTCTTTCCTGCCATCCCTTAAACACCCCGTCCCTCCGGCCCCTTCTGCCCAGCCAGGAGTGTGTGCTAGTCCCTCACCGACGCAGCCCAGGTATGGTGAGCACGGAGGGCCCTGGAGGCCTTGTCTCTGGAGGTTGTCTGTCTTGGTTTGTGGGCTTGTTCCTTTTGCAAACAATTTGTCGTTGTTACTCACTTTGTCGGATACTGGGGTAGGGAGTCTGCTTCTCCCCTCACCCCGCCTTCTAAAGTCAGAACTCCCCTCCTCAGCAGCCTCTTCAAAGTGCAAGTCTCCAGGGCCTGCCCACCCAGTGAATGGATTCTGTGGGTCCGGGCAGGATCTCTCCCTCCCCACCCAAGGTGATGTGGGTGTGCAGGCCTGGGGTGGCAAACTGCACAGTCACCTACCAGGAGTGCTGGCATTTTAGTCAAATGAAAGGAATGTAGCTCTGCTTATGGAAATCCACGTGGCACTGAGCACTGGACAGTCTTGGAATTTCCAAGTGGTGAGCAAATTTGATCATCAGCCTCCATTCAATTGGTGAGGCCTCCGAGGCCCAGGCAGAGGAAGTGACTTGCCCACGGTCACACAGCAAGTCAGCAACAGGCAGGTTTGAAGAACTGGAAATGCTGATTTCAGATCTGAGGCCTGAGATCAGGGTGGCCTACCGCTGAGAACAGGAAGGCCTTTGTCCATGGCACGAGGCGCTCCATTCCCATTTCTGGGCCTCACAGAGGCAATGGTTGTGGCCTTCCCCTGGGGCACTTGGCAATGAGGGGAGGGAGTCCAGTCCAGGAGGCCCACTACCAATCCCAGCCCTCCCAGGAGGAGTGGCCCACCTCCTCTCATCCCTGTCCCCACCCCTCACCCACCGTCCTGGCAGCAGTGCTCCAAGCAGGAGCTGAAGGCCTGGCGATGACCTTGGGCCAGGCAGCTGGTTGAGCGATCCAGGTGAGGAAGCAGCATTGGAAAAGTGGGGAGATCTGGGGTTAGGGCTGGAGATGGGGTTGAGTCAGGCTTTCCTGGGAGGGACCCTCATCTACCAGGGTAAGGAGCTGCCAGAGCAATTTGGGCCATGACTGGGTGGCAAACCTTGACTCTCCAGCTGGGACCCTTAAAAGCAGTTGGGATGAGGCGTCCTGCTCTGTTTTTATCCTGCCCACCTTGAAGGGACCGAGTGGGGTCAGCCTGTTGATATCAGGCAGCCTGAGTAGAGTCCCAGGCTCACCCCTCACTCATTTCTTGGCCCTGGTGATTCAGCTGCCTCAGGGTGAGAAGGGGAAGCCTATAGGACCCTTCCTGCACGGTTGTTGTGAGGATTAACTCACGTGAAGGGCTGGAACAGGGCCAGACTCTTGGTAAGCACAGGAACTCAGTAACAGAGCTGTTGAGCTCAAAATAGATCTGTTCCACAGGTAACAAATGTTTTTATGGGACTTTTCTTGTGAGGAGATAGGGGAAAGGAATCTCACTGTTCTCCATGGAGCTGCGATTTAATTTCTCTCTGGGACATTTCTGATCTTTCCTTGCTAAATTTTCCCTCTTTCTCCTCTCCCACCTTCCACCTGTCCCCAGAGTCCCCTCTGTTGTTCAGTTCCAGCCTTCTGTTTGCACAGCACTTACCAAAGGAGGGGCTGACAGTGGCCCTCCCCTGGTCCCCCGGGTGTGTCGGGGGAGTGTGTGAATCGTGGCTGCAGCCGCAGCCTGCGCAGCGCTCGCCGCACGCGGGAGGTAAGTGAAGCCCGCTTGTGTGCTGCAGGCTCTCAGCAGCCCTGTGGCAGCCACTGTTATGACCCCACTAGACACAAGAGCACCAGGGCAGGAGGCGCAGTGCCCGGCCGCCAGCTGCTTCCCAAGCAGACCTTGAATGTGTCACCCATATTCATGGGTTTCTCATCTCTTCATAGCAACCATCCTGTACTCAGGGAGGACCCATGTGTCCCTGGGAATGTCCAGGACACTTGTTGGAGCCTTCCTCAGCTTCTCTGAGGCAGGGTCTCTTAACCTTTTGGGGGCTTCTGGCCCCTTTGACAATTTGATAAAAGTCATGGTTCCTCTCCCAGAAATCTGCAGGCACACAGGAATAGTACATACAATTGAGGGGTTTATATACCCTCTGACGTTCATCCTGGATCTTCCAGAGGTTTCTAGAATCTGGATTGAGATCTCCTATGTTAGGGGTGCTGGCTACCTGTTCTGCCAATCTCCAGAATTCCAGAATCTGGACTCTTCTGATGGTTGGACAGCTGGGCGTGGCCATGACTGAAGGAGGCTTCTTTTCTTGAGAGTGATTTCATGAAAGGATTAAGTTGAGAATGGCTGAACCCATTGAGCGAGAACTATCTCCAGTTTATTTGCCAGTCAACTTCTGCACAAATATAGACAGCAAACAACAAATACATACCATGTGGGCATATGCTGTGTGGTGATCAGCACAGCTCACGTTCAGTGAGTGCCGGGCACCACCCTGTGTGCTGAGCATGCCCTGTCTTGTTAGTCCTCGTCACAGTCAGTCCCACAGGCCAATGCTGTTATGATTTCTCTGAGGCACAGAGAAGTTAAGTAACCTACTCAGGGTCACACAGTAAGTGGTAAAATTGGCTTCACTCCCCAGCAATCTGACTCCAGGACCATTTGAAATTGGTAGGTGAGGCTGGTCCCTGTCCTGTTCTGAGACTTGAGTGTGTTCCTGGCTCAGGCGGCTGGATCCTGTGGGGGCCTAGGCAAGAGAGTGGGCTGTAAGCAAACACTGAAATCCCATTTTCCAGGCCGACCCGTGGCTCACTTGGGAGAGTGCGGTGCTGATAACACCAAGGCCGCGGGTTCGGATCCCACATAGGGATGGCCGGTTGGCTCACTTGGGAGAGTGTGGTGCTGACAACACCAAGTAAAGAGTCAAGATCCCCTTACTGGTCATCTTTGAAAAAAAAAAAAAGAAAGAAATCCCATTTTTCTAGAAAGATTCCATCACATTGGTGCCAAAGGCTCCTGTCTAGGAGTCCTCAACAGACCGTATCATGAAGTGGCATTTGCCTGGCCCCAGAGGGAGACAGAACTCTGATGTCAGGCAGATTTGGGTGGTAATGTGACCTCATTTGACCCCACAGGCCAGCAAGGCCTGGGAAATGTCAGCTTACGCTCATTTCCACCATTTTTAAGGAAGTTTCCTTTGCCTCCAGTACACTTTGCAAAATGCCTTCTGGGAATGGTGTTTCTGCTGCTTGCTTCCCTGTTGCTGAGTCTCTAAGTTCTGAGCCTCTCTTGAAGATAGACTTTGGTGCTGGGAGGGACTTTAGAGACCTGGCTCTCTCCTAAGACAAGTCCCTTTCCTGAAATGGCTACCCCCCACGCCCCCGCCCTGTGCAAGGCTGTTCCACTGTTCTGCTCCACATTCTTAACACCCTCCGAGGGGTCCCAGCCCACCTTGCTTTACAGGCTTGTCCCGTGTTGATGATGGTGGTAATAGACATTGTGGAGTTGCACACTCCCATTTTTACAGATGGGAAACCCAGGATGAAAGGAGAATGCCTTGATCACAGCCACAAAGCTAAAATTACCAGCAGCTGAGATTTGTATTCACCCTGAGGACTGACCCCTGGTATCCTTTCCTCTGCCTGAGGGCAGTGGTTCCCAAAATATGGCCCTGGGACCAGCAACATCAGCACCATGAGGAAGCTTGTCAGAAATGCAGACCCCCCAGGCCTCACCTTAGACTCCAGAATCAGAAACTGTGTTTTAACCAGCCCTCCAGGTGACTGGTGCTAAAGCAAGTTTGAGAACCACTGCCCTAGGACCCTGCCCTCTCAGCTGGGTTGAAGCCTGCACAAGTAGGATCTAGTGACTTTAAACTCCCAATCCCTGCATGCCTCTTGCTCCTCATAAAAGCCTTCCCCACATGCAAGTGAGTCCAGATGCATAGGACAGAAAAGGGAGCTGACAGCAGGTGCTGGTGATTGTAAAACTCTTAGCACATGATACACCATAGAGCTTCAAATCAATAAATGGGGGAGCTGGCTTGCTATTTAAAAACAAATAAAACACCAACTAGCCAAAAATATCAATGCACACAAAAAAAGAAAATCTAAGTGAACACTCAGGCCAACTGCAACTTCACTTGTCTTGGTGAAGCCAGCAGAAGTGGTGAGGGAGGAAGCCTTCCATGACCTGTGTCACTGTCCCCCACAGGCCTGACATGGCCAGTCAGGCCGGAGGAGTCTAAGGTCTAGGGGACCAGAAGCCCCTGTCCCCATCCTCCTATTCTATCCTCCCATAGGAGGGTAGTCTGGGCAGATACCTTCACAGCAGCCCCCTTCACCCACTCATCCATCCATCCATCCACCCATCCATGCAACAATCCATTATTAGGCACCCGCTGTGTGCCAGGTCCCCCAGGCCAGGACCCAGATCTGGCGCAAAGGTATAGACCTAAGCTGAGGACTATGGAGGGAATGGCAGGACCTGTGGGGTGAGGGGTCTCACAGGTGGTCTTGGTTCCACCTCCCTGTTAGCACCCTTTCCCTGGGCTGGAGGCCCTGCCTTGCTCCCCTGGTGGTCACCCAGGCAGGTGACCCAGACCAGGGCATTCGCCTCCTTAAAGTGAGGAGGGTGGCTGAGCTGGGAAGGGTTGCTATGTGCTCAGGAAGTGGGCTCCTGGCTGGTGGGCTCTGTGTCCCTTCTGTGCTCTAGCCTCCTGTGCACCCTCCCCCAGGCCTGGGTCCTCCCCAGCCAGCCTGGGAGGCCCTGGGGCGGTGTTGCTGCCCCCCCCCCATCCCCTCACACTCCAACACTGTTTCTGTCCTCCTTCTTCTCCAAGGGTGCTTTCCCTCACTGCCTGTGACCTTGCCGAGGGCCAGGGCAATTCTTGGAGCTCTGTGCTCTGACCAACGTAGAATATCTGACTGAAAGGATGCCTACGACTGCCTTGAGAGGCAGGGATCAGGTGTTATGTTTATCATGCAGATGAGACACTGAGGCTCAGAGAGGCTGCTCGGCTGCTGAGGAAGGGGCAGGGTCATGCTGACTCTGCGCTGGCCCTCAGCTGGCCACAAAGTGAAGATGGACATCCAGGTCCCCGACCTTGTGCACATAGAGCCATGCAGGAGAGGTGTCTCTACTGGGGCTTGCAGGGGCAGACTTCTCTCTGGTGCTGACTGTAACCTCCAGCTGTTTACCAAGGCTGCCACAGACACTGAGGCTCATCTTTGAGGTTAGCCGGGTTCCTGCCTCCCTGAGTCATGGCAGGCTCAAGGCCCTCCTGGGGGGAAGAGGCCCAAGGGTGTGGGGCTGAGCAGGACTCTGGCCATAAGTTTCTGTGCTTCTCGGTGTCCTTCCGGGCTGGGATTTGACACTCTGTTAATAGAGGCTCTTCAGACCCTTCTCAAACGCAGTGAGCAGCCCCTGGGTCAGGAGTTCCCAGTGCACCACCCTTGCCTCCCACGCCAAGGGTCACCGCTCGGGTTCTGCCCCACTTGCGTGCTCTGCTCCACGCCAGGCCTGGGAGGAGGGCCAAGGCCTGCCCTTCACCAGGCCTGGTGGCTCCTGGCAGGGACTGAGTAGATGCAGCCAGGACAGGCTGACGCCTGTGGCGTGTGTGATGGGCCCTGTGTGGGACCCAAGGGGACAGAGGCACTCTGGGGTGACTCCCACATCCTGAGTAGACCTAAGTATAGGGGCTGTGAGTGCCATCCTGGCACCCTCCCAATGGTCACCGAACCCTCTGTGGAGTCGTGGAACCATGCAGTGGAGCTGTGATAACAAGGCCCTGTCCTTCACACCTGGCTGGCCGCAGGAAGCCAGCTTCAGGCCCTGCTCAGGGGTCCCTTGACCTACATGGGGCACTGCGGACTCAAGTTCCGGTTCCTGTCTACCCTCTTGTCCTGGCCTCTGTCTTCCCAGCAGTGACCAGAAAAGGACCCGCAGCCCACCCCAACCACTGTGGGGCTTTCTGCCTCCCTCTTTCTGCTCCTGCCAGCGGGGAATGCGGGTCTGGCTGAGGAAAGCCTTTCTGGGGTTGGGAAGAAGAGGAGAGTGAGTGCTTTTCAGAAAGCAGTTTTCTGAAGGCCAAAGGTGCCAGTCCTTGCAGCTTTGGGACTGCCCTGTACAGCTGCAGAAGTTGAGCCCCGACTCAGCAACCAGGAACTGAGTTCACAGACTGGAGCACCTCGCAGGGTTTGGGCAGGGCTGGGGTCCCCTGGTGCACCCCACCAGCCTGCTGTTCCTAACCCTGGCTGCAAGGAGGCCGTACAGGGGATGTGGCAGCTACGCTGAGGGAGAAGCTGCTGGAGCCACTTAGGGATCCCACTCGAGCCACTACAGAGGACCCATAGGCCATTGTTTCTCCGCCCAGAGGCCTCTGCCAGGGTAGGAGCCCAGGGCTGGGTAAGGTCCATGGCTGCTGCCTGCCTGCTCCCCCACCCAGGCAGCTGCTCAGAGCTAGAGAAAGAGCCAGAGCTGGGACTCTGGGAACCTCCCAAGGACAGGGCGGGCCTTGAGGGCTTGGAGCAACTCCAGACTGTAAGATGGGGAGAGGAAGCTGTTTCTCAAGAAGAGCAAGGGGCCTGGACCACAGCCTCCGCTTCCTCTTCTAGAGAAAAACTGCAGCTCAGCTGTGCTCGCTGATAATTCTGCAGCCTCTGTCCCTGGAGACTGTAGCAGGATGATAGCAGGTGGCCCCTGAGACTTTTGATGCAACAATGGGCTGGGAGATGGTGGATTGTCCATGGAAAGAGCACAGATTCTTGAGAGCACAGACCTCAATTCCACATAATTTATTGTCCAAATTGGAGCACTTTTTAGAATGAAAGAGAGCTGTGTTAATTATCACACAAGGACATTTGTAAACTGGGTGTCTTCAGGGCAAACTGGAAAGTGTTACCCTATTTACTACCACTTCCTAGCTGCGTGGATTTAGGCAAGTTACATAAGCTCTCTGAATTCTGGCTTCTGCACAGAAAAGGTTAATATCATGTGCCTGTTTCCCAGGCCATTGGGATTAAAAGTGAATTATGTTAAGTTCTTGGCACCGAGTGGGCTCTTGATGTTTGTTCTCTTCCTGATAGGTAGCGGGTTCCCTGCCCCTGGAGGTGAGCAAGGACCTGTCAGCTCTCCAGGGTGTGAGGGCCTGGGGAGGGCGTGTATACCGCTGGACAATCAGATTCCAATCTGTCCTGTGCCCTCCAGAGGGGATGGCGACGGTGGGAGAGTTGGGCCTTCCTGTACCTATGGAGGTGGGCAGTGACAGACCCCGGGCTAGAACTCCCTGGTGGGGTTGTCCCATCTCCTACCCAGGTGGTGGGGACTTCTGTGCTCACGGAGGGCCCTGATGGGGGACACAGCCCAGAGCAGCTTTGCTGTCACCACATCTGTCTTTGGCTTTGATTCAGGGTAAGTTCACCTGCTTCTGCCCTCCTGGGTTGTCTTGTGTAGATGCAGGCCGAATTCCCAGGAGGCTGAGCTGCTGGAAGGAGTTTTTCTGACCAACCAGCCTATCATGGAGGATCTTCAAAAATAAGACCACCCTTGGGCCGGCCCCGTGGCCCACTCAGGAGAGTGTGGTGCTGGGAGCACCGAGGCCGTGGGTTCGGATCCTATATAGGGATGGCCGGTGCGCTCATTGGCTGAGCGTGGTGCGGACCACACCATGCCGAGGGTTGCGATCCCCTTACCGGTCAAAAAAAAAAAAAAAAAAAAAATAAGGCCACCCTAATACTAAAGGACTACATCAAGAATTAATACATTCTCTCCACAGAATCTGTTTGACCATTCTCTTGTTGACCAGATATTGGAATATTACTCAGTGTTAACAATTTAATATGCAAAAGACTGGCATCTCATGGTTTCAATTTCTATTTTTAATTAGAGAGAACGAGCATTTTCCACACATTTCTGGGCCATTTGTTACAAGGCTGCACTCTAACCAACTGAGCTAACCGGCCAGCCCGTGTGGGCCGTCTGCGTCTCTTCCTCTGAGACCACCTGTTTACATCCTTTGTTCATTTGTCTACTCCGTATATTACAGACATTAATCCTTCATAATACATTTTTTTTTTTTTTTTGTCTTTTGTCTTTTTTCCGTGTCCGGCAACGGATCGCAACCCTCAGTGTTGCCCCCGTACCGGACCAGGGACCGGCAACGGGATTGCAAACCTCGGTGTTGCTCCCGCGCCTCGCTCAGCCAGTGAGCGGGAACCGGTCTGTATGCGGATCCGAACCCTCGGACGGGAGCGCCGCTGCGCTTCCCAAGCAGCGCACTATCCAGTGCGCCACCGGGCCGGCCCAATTTTCTGTCATTTTTCTTTTAATTTTGTTCCTGTTGTCTTACACAAAAAGTTTTACAGTTTCACAGTGTCCCATGTGTGTCTTTTCCTTTGGCTTCTGGGTCTCATGTTATGCATAGAATTTCTCTCACTGAGATGATTCAGCTGCTGCTTCAGACATTCTGAGAAACAACGGCCACAACACTTGCAGTGGCATCAAAACACGCTTATTCAAAAGAAAATGTTTATTTTAAAAATAAGAACTATCACCCTCATGCATTTATTTAAATATTAATAGATACAAGTAAAAATTTCAAGGGGTATAGCAAGACTAACAGCTTTACATTCACAGATGGTCAGATGCTGACAAGAAGGAAAGATCTGTGTATGCTGAGATCTGGTTGTTATGAAAATGCATACGAAGGCTTAAGAAACGGTCTATTTATAGGCTTTGGTGGAGCCATAATCCCCAATCTTCTACTGGCTCCTGGTGTTGCTTGAGAATCACTGAAAGAGGAACTGGATCCAATTATGCTGGAGGATTTAGTTTTAGAAGACATTTTTCTGCATGTGGTGGACCCCCTAAAATGTGAAAAAGAAAAGAAAATTAAAATGTTAAATATAAACAGAAGTGAACGATCTTTTTTCTCTTAACTTCCACAGAGCTACAATCCATGAATTTCCTTGGTCTCATGTGTCTTTTGTGCATTTTCTGCCTATAAACCCCCTGGGTAAGGAGTTTCCTTTACTACTAAAGGAATAATGAACTGCTGTCCTGAATCTGTCATTCTAAAATGTCAAGGATTGTTTCTGAATTCTGTGACTTGTGACCGACCCAGGGCCCACTCTCCTCCAACCATGCCCAGAGCCTACAATTGGAGCCCCTCCCTGCAGAAAACAGAGCTGAGATTCACATACCCCAACCTATTTCAACCAAATGAAGGACGTGGAAATACCTTGCTTTAGGGCTCCAAATCCCTGGCCAACAGATACCATGGAATTACTGTGCCTGCCCAGCCTGTAGCAAGGCAGTTTTATGGTGAGTGGAGATGGGGTAGACTGCAGATGCTGCTGGCCATGTCGAAGACCTGCTGGCTCTCCCCTCCCACTCACTGCCTTTTAAAGTCAGGGAAGACGCCCCAGCCACAGCCTATTAAAAAGTCCTTCCAGCATCTCACTTTCCTTACAGACCCAAAGACAAGAGACAGCTCCCCACAAAAATCAAGAAAACCAAAAAACCCCACAAAGCCAGCATGCTTACAGTGATGACAGCAGGCAGCATTACCTACTGAAGCCTCTCCTGCTGCTTTGTAACAGGGCCAAAGTCATTCCCAAGGTTAATTCCATAGCACCAGGGCACGCAAGTAGCCTCCCATCTCTGAATTTAGGGTCCAGGGTATCAGAACCACAGCCCGTGGGTAATGGCATTCTGGGGGGGCTGGGTGAAGAGTGGTTTTTCAACATTTTTAAGCTCTTGCTCCGGGGCAATTTTACTGCAGAACTGGCAAAGATCTGCTAAACCGTCAGAGAAGCAGACTGAAGTTTCCCTATGCTGATTTCCTGCTGAGAAATTAAGCCCCGAGCAAAAACCTGCTGTTTATGTTGATTTACAGAATGAATCTGCCAACAGCAGCCTCCATCTCACCAGGGCCATTCATTTTACTCCCACTCAGAGAGCCCAGAACACAACTGGTTCATTGTGTATTATTCTGAAGATGTAAAGCTCTGAGGGTGGGGTGGAGAGTGAAGGTCTCTGGCAAAAAGCCACATTTATTCTTTCCTTTCCCAGGGACTCTCACCCAGGTGAGCAGACTGGAAACTGGGAAACTACCTTCCAGAGTGGGTCAGTGGAAATGAGGATGGAGTACAGACCCAGAGGCTACTCTAAGGGTGAAGAAAGTTACTAAACTTGCTGGGCTTAGCCAGGAGGGACTACAGAAGCACCGCATCTTAAATGCTCAGGCTAATTAAAAACTAGCATCAAAACTGGTACTGGCTTCTGGACAAGTGTGTTTTACTACTTCTTATTAGATTAGGTTCTAGGTGATACAGCAAAGTGCTTCACTCTTATAAACAAAAGTAGTGAAAATTATGTAAGGGAGCCAAAGCAACAAACACTGAAATATGGTTTGCTTTGTTCCAACAAGCAAAAAGATAGATCATGCACATTGTGGCACTACGGCAAATGTCAGAATCCTGCTCTCAGTGCCAATTGTCTAGCTCTTAATCCTGTTCATGACGCCAATTATAAAGCTACTAGACCATGCCAGTTGTTGGGCTCTTTTACCTGCTGGTAATCCTGCACTAACTGGGCTGATTGTTGAGCTAAGGCTGGGTCTGGAGCTCCCAGACCCCTCAAGCTCGTTCACAGACTGGGTCACAAACCCTTCACATGCCAGGCTGGGTCACCAGACCCCTTCACGCAGGTCTATGAGCTAGGTAACTGGCCAAAAGGTCTTTGGAAGCTGTAGGTTGGAAAGCTTGCCTGCGCCAGGTGGATGCCCTAGGCAGATGCCTGCCCGCCTGCTTCACTAAACTCCTTCTCTGAAGAAAACAAGAATAGCAACAAAACTAAAAAGACACATTGGCGTGCACGCACACTAACTACACACACGCACACACACACACAATTTGCTTACAAAGGATGTGCTAAAACCACATCCAAATGGATCTGAGGCGAGGGCCCTGACCAAACTACTCTATTTTCCCAACACACGTTTTAAGGAAACCTCCACAGATGACTTGCAGAAATAAAAGTGCCCTGGGCCGGCCCGTGGCTCACTCGGTAGAGTGCGGTGCTGATAACACCAAGGCCCCGGGTTCGGATCCCACATAGGGATGGCCGGTTCGCTCACTGGCTGAGCGTGGTGCTGACAACACCAAGTCAAGGGTTAAGATCCCCTTACCGGTCATCTTTTTTTAAAAAAAAAAAAAAGAAAAAAGAAATAAAAGTGCCCTGGGCAAGTGTGGACAAGCCAGTGTCCACCTCTGAAATTGAGACCAGGGTGGGATGGCTCAGACTAGCTCTCCCCAAGCCTCAGCTTCCTCCTGTTTTTGTGTGAGCCACTGAGGAAATAAGTATTTCCCAAAGTTGACGAATAAATGAAGGAAATAAGAAAATGTCCTCCCTGAAGAATAACTGTTGGTCACTTGCGAACTAAAAACCACAAAATTAAACTAGCATTCACTAATGCCTTTAATTTTTGTACTCTGGCAGAAGGATTAGCACATACAAGATGTTTGTTTGTGGACTTAACAGAAAAATGACAATGTAGTAACATTTGCCTTCCTTTCTCTCCCCCCACTCAATTTTTGCTTTTTATTACCCAAAAGGAAAAGAAGTAGAAAAACTGCAAGAGAAAACACAACAGCTTGCAAAAGTTTACTGTGGAATTGCCTCCCTTTTTTTGTAAGCAATTCTGTTACAATATGCAGTTAGTTTGGGGCCACATTCTCCAGATTGGTGGGGTAATCTTTATTCTGCCAGACCTCAGTTATAAGGCAGAAGGCAGAGGGTGCCCTGGCAGAAGACAGGAAAAAGAAGCTGTCAGGAACAGTGCAATTATGAAGAAATAAGAGTGCTGCCAAGATCATCACACAGATCTGTGATGCTATCTTTGTTCTTCCCTTGGTGTGCAGCAAGTGCCCCAGAGCAGACATGTCCCAGCCCAGAGAGCCAGGCCCACGCAGGAAAGGGAAGACAGAAGCCATTTATGCAGCCACTAAAGAGTCCTGGCTTGACTGACCCTTTAGTTTTTGTGTTGTGGCTTTTCTCTGCTACCCCTGCAGAGGTTGGGAGGTTGATTCTCCCAGACACTAATGAACGGCAGGGAGTGTGCATGTGTCTCAAGGTGGAGGCTCACAGAATCCCGCAGCTATAAAAGCAGCGTAGCAAGTACTGGCAGAGTCATAAAAGCCTCGAGGACACAAAACCCTTCGTCGTTTATTCAAGTAGTGTATGATTGATAGTATTTTAGGTGGAAAAGTCTCTTAAGAGCAATTATCCAAAGCAAACAAAAACATTTCTAAGGTAAGGTCAAAATTAGAGAAGTTTTTGCAAACTAGAAAACTTTAGTCATAATCAACTTAGTTGGAAGCTGATATTTTAAAAATCTGAAGCAAATGTTTTTTGTTTTAGATCAAGCCTTAATCATCACTCCATTAACTGCAGAGGCAATATTTAATAATGGCTTATTTTAATAAGTGCTTCAAAGCAAACCACAGGAGTTATGAGGGTACATCAAAAAGTTCATGAAAAGATGCATATTATCAAAAAAAAAAAGATGCATATTATCTTTTGATTCTGTTTTTTCACAAACTTTTTGAAGTGCCCTTGTATAGTTTTGTCCTTTCCTCTCTTTTACCCTATGTTTTGCAAAAGATGTCACAGAACGTACCCCTTTGCCTTAGAACCACCAGTTTTTCTCCTCTTAGATCTTCGGAAGGCTGGCATATTTTTCCTCTTTCTTTCATTTCTGGTTTTATTTGCAAAGTAGTGAGAAGAGACGGGTGTTTCCTCATCAAGCTCCTCAAGGGCATTTCTTCCGGAGCCTCTGTTGCTGGACACAGATAACCGTGGGGAATCGTCCTGGGCTACAAATGGAAAATGCAGATGTTCACAGGTGATCCCATGCTGGTCCAAGTGTTTTAGTCCAGATGAAGATACACATCACAGGGGCCCAGTTCAGCAGATCACTAGCTGCTTTCCTCGTGCCTTTCTGCCAAATGGATTCAACAATGCACCAAGAACCAAACATTTCTTTTTTATTTCACAAAGCCCCTAAGTGCTCAACGGCAATTCATTTTTAGCAAAGGGAATCAGAATTCAGTTTTAAAAATTTGTGATAGTCTTTAAGTGAACTATGGACACCAAGTTCAGCTCACCCTCTGCTGTGTATGTGTGGCCTGCATCCCTGTCATTGATCGGGCAGTGAATCCTGGTGAGCAAAGTATAAAGTGCTATATACATGTTAGGCAGTTTTACTTATCATCTTAAAAGTGCTGGAAAAAAACACCCAATATAAGGGAAACATAAACTATGTTCTATACCCAATCTTTGAAAAATAGTTTCTTAGTAAATGAGCGTCAGAAAATTCTAGACCATATTTTACTCTTCACAAGTAAAAAAAACTTTTGCATAATCTTTGTGAACATTTCACATATTATGTAAGAAATGGGTCTCTGTGAAAGCACACATTTGCAAAGAAGATGGTAATTTCCATAGGTATTTGTATCCCAAGGCACCCAAAAAGCACAAAACCTCCCCATAGGTCAGTGACACAGTGATCCCATCTCCATTTCCCGGCTGGTCTGGTTCGCCCTACAGGCCACCCTACTGCCTGGCAGGAATGGCATGAAGGGCACGGGATTCCCCCGTGGCGTGGTCTAACCTTGGTTCACACGGGGAGGGAGTGCAGTTCAGAAGTGAGGAGCTCTGTTATGCTAGCTGCGTGACTCTGGGAAAATGAAAAAGCCTTACTCACTCTTTCCTCGCCTGTAAAATGGGTGTTGTGAGGATTAAATGACATAGCCTGGGCAAAGTCTTGGCACAGTGTCTGCACACACAATCCTCAGTGAGTTGGAGTGATTTTTCCCACACTGTTGGAAAAAGCCCCTTCCAAACATGTCACTATACCAAACAAATGTTTAGTTCCTACCAAAAGACTGTTGAATATATTCAGAGCAAGGCTCTTAATGAAAATTCCACAGAGAAGAATTTATGAAAACCCTACTTTTTAGCATTTTCTTAAAGGGTAAAAAGTAGTTATGGAGAGAAAGAGAACCTGTGCTCTCTCCTCTCTCATCCTGCTCACCTTGGAAAGAAACCCATCCTGACCTGTTACAGAGACAGGAGAAACACCGACCTTGGCTTGCCTGTTGTCTCATTGTGCAATACGTGAGTGGAGGGCAGAAGACTTCCGCACTCTCAACATCTTCTTCAACAAAACATTTCTCTATTCTTAATTTTCCCTTAGTCAATGCTTTCTGTAACTCTAATAATGAGCAGGCTACTTATTAGAGAAGTGCTACAGGACAGGCCTAATGTGACCTTCAGGAATGTCCGTTAACGATGCACTCACTCAGGCAGGTTCCTTCAATGACTACTAACAACAGCATTCCAATTACACAATCATTTTTCCAAAACATTTATACTCTACTCCTAACTTTTATCTTTAGACATGCTTGTCAGATAACATATTCCTTCCTCAGCTAAGGAAACTGAAGCACAAAGAGGTTATTGGTGGCCTGCCAAAGATCACGCAGAGGGATATGGTGGCAGATCTGGAACTGGCACCCAGAGCTCCTGATTCCTCACTCACTTGCTGTATCAGAACAAACAACCACTGGGCCTAGAGGTTCGGGTCCTATTAGTAGGCTCAGTAACTGGCACCCCCTGGGGGCCTAAGCACTAGTGTCCTGTCAGGTGTCTGGCACACCAATAGGGACTACCCTGAAGACTTGAACTGCAGTGTGATAAGGTGTAGGAAGCATTCACACAACCTGGAACCCACATCATTCTAATCCAGTGATATGCATCACTTGGTTTTTGAAAACACACATTTGGCAGTATACTGACCTGGCAATGTCCACTCAGAGTATTTCTGTAATATTGCAATCACTTCTGCACCATATTTTTCCAGTTTGTCTTCAGTCACACCATCAATTTGAAGCAAAACCTCAGGATCGGAAGATAAAGATTCTGTGCATGGACATAAAATTAGGAATTTAAATTACCACCCACAGAAAACCCACTGAATTCATGCTCATTCACTCATTCAGCACATGTCTGTTAAGTGCCAACTAACTGCAGAGCGCTGGGCACATGGACCAATTTTATAGAAGGAAAGTTAGCACCTTTAGAGGCAGCAGCCAGGACCAGAGGGCAAGAGCCATCATCCAATTCCAGCAGCAAAAGCATACAAGCCAGGGTAGCAAGTGGGAAAGAACCATGGTCTTGGGGGAAGCCAGAGGGTGGGACCTGAGCAATGTGCTCAGAATTTCAGCAGGCACTGCTCTTGCCTACTGTTCCCATTCCCAAGACTTGTCTAGCTGCAAGACTGACGTGCCCTCTATTTGCTGAGACTGCCCACATTTCCATTTCCAGCTCTGACTTCTTTCCTGCACTCAAGGCTTGTACACCCCACCCACAAAGGCATAACCGAATTGTTACTTTCCCCAGCCCAAACTTTTGCCTCGTCTCTCCCCACATGGGTGAAGCAACAAGCAGGCAGTAAGAAGCCCTCTATATAAAGATGGCACGTCGGTCTCGTAGCTAGACAAGACTGTCTAAAAAAAAGAAAAGGTCACTCTGGCTGCTGTATGGAAAATGAACTGTAAGACAAAGAGTGGAAACTGGGAGCCTCGTGGAAGCTACTGAAGGAGCAAGAGGGGATGGAGCGAACTAGAATGTAGTAGTAGAGATGGACAGGAGAGAGATTTGGATACATTCTGGAGGCTGGGTCTATAGGAATGATTTATTGATGCATTGGCTATGGGGAGTAAAAAATCCTATGCTGAGGTGGCCAGCTAACTCACTTGGTTAGAGCATGGTATTGGTAACACATGGTCAAGGGTTTGGATCCTCATACCAGCCAGCCGCAAAAAAAAAAAAAAAAAAATCCTATGTACTGTTCTAGACTTGAGCAAAGGGTAGATTTCAAATCCTTTACAATCTGATTTTCACATCATTTCCATGTTTACAGGAAAAGCAAAAGACTATGGGACAGAACAGAAGGTTTATGAAGGGAATGGTGGAAGATAAAGTGGGAGACACAAGTAGAAATGCAGACCCTTGGATAGAATTTGTACCTTATCTAGAGAGCTATTGTAGTTTCAGTAGTTTTTGAAAGATTAAAATCTATATCATGGTCACCAGGTAAGGAGGCCACTTAGGAAACAACACTAAAAGCATAGGGGTAAAATACCATATTTCTTCGATTCTACAACACACACTTTTTCACATTTTAGCATTCCTGAAGTCAACATCTGTCTTACAACTTCTGATGGCCAAATGGCAGCTATCCTGAGGTTGTTACTGCCTGTGCAAGTGAGATGTTAGTCGCAGCTATTAATACTGTCAGCATGTCAACAAAGTCACTGCATTATTGGTACTCCACATATTGAGTTTAATTGCCACATGCAATGTCTTCAAAAAGACTACACTGTGATTAGCATTAAAAAAGTGACTGTGAATGCCAAGGCTCCAAAACAGAGTAATGGGGAATACATTTTGCATTAATAAAGCACTATTTGTCTTTGAGGAGATGACTACAATTTCACAGTTTCTTGCAAGCAACATCCAAGTGCTTTATATGACCTAAAAAGAATATGCCCTAAGTAGATGAAGTGGTATTATATTTTTGTTACTGAGAGATGTGCAACCTTCTGTTGACACCTTCTGGTGTCATCAAGAAAGCCCCACCATCAAAACAGAATGAGTGACAGAGGTTTCAATTAAAATCCTGGGGAAAATAGTGGAACACTCTAAAAATGCTGTATGACTAATGAGAATGTTAGTGATGACATAAGGAATAACAAAGACATGGACAACTTAGTTGAAAAATGATTCAGAAGAGTTAGGCTTTGAATGTGAACGTTTACAAGTACTTAAATCAATTTACTATGATTATACGTATTTTTCATACATACTCAGAGTTGTATATGATAAAAATCAATGTCTAAATAAAAAGTCAAAAATAATTATTTCAATAAAAGCACTGTGTTATAGTTTAATTAGCAGAATTTTTTCTTTCTTAATAGTCCATAAAATAACAGTGTCTTAAAAAAGATGGCATCTTAGAGTCAATGAAATATTGTAATGACCTATGGTGGTAGGAATGGGAATAGAAGAGAGAGGATGACAATTACGACATTTTACAAAGAAAGAGCATGGTAGGTAATGTATACCAGTCAGCCAAGTACGTAAACATTCATTTCCCAGGGACATTACTACTGAAATTCTAGGTTGAGTATCTGAATCCATGTAAATAACTTAGATGAGAAAGTATTTATTAACTAAAGACCAGTGTGCTATATCAGGATACAAAGCATAAAACACAATCTCTTTTTATAAGGAACTTAGCTCTTTTTTTTTTTTTTTTGTCTTTTTCCATGTCCGGCAACGGATCGCAACCCTCAGTGTCGCGCCCGTACCGGACCGGGACCGGCAACGGGACTGCAACCCTCGGCGTTGCCCCCGTGCCTCGCTCAGCCAGTGAGCGGGAACCGGTCTGTATGTGGGATCCGAACCCTCGGGCGGGAGTGCCGCCGCGCTTCCCAAGCGGCGCACTATCCAGTGCGCCACCGGGCCGGCCCAGGAACTTAGCTCTTAATTGCAAAGACTTGTTTTTATTCTCACCACTATACCAACAAGGACGTTGCAAAGACATTTGTATGTGACATAGCTAAACACTGTAGGGCAGGCAAATAACCAGCACAAATAATTAAGTCACATCTCATTTTAGAGGTTACAATTATCATACCCTAACGTCTAGCTTTAGAGAAAAGTATAAAATTAAAATTATACTATTTCTGAATACCAAAGTACTATATACATCTTAAAGAATTATATTTTATCTCAAGAATGAGTTTTAAATCATTTCTCTGAGCTTTCAATCCAGAAATTGAATAAAAATAATAATAAAGACTGAGATAAATTTATCACTAAAAAGTTCCTTAGCAAGATTAACTTTTGACCTATTAATTTGTGCCATGTAAGATATACACATACCTACCTGCAAGCTTCTTGAGAGTGACAGTATTAAAAATATTGAAGTAATGGACACCAAAAACTTTCCCCAGAGATTTGCAGACTTCTGTAAGTTCTCCAAGACATTTCTTAACCATCTCTTCCCTCTGAGATATTTTTGTCACTGAAGCTTTTTGTTTTCTCACATTGCTAGAATTTTCTGTTTCCATAAAGTCTACCTTTGGGAGAGAGAAGGAAACCATAGGAGAGGGTATATGCACACTTGTACCCAAACAGGGGCTTTATTTAATGCCTACTTGCATTTTTTGTATTTCTGTTCTGCCAAGTAGATAGTGAGCCCCTTGGGAACAGGGGCTGTGCATTCTACAGCTTTGTATCTCCAGTGCCCAGCACAGAATAGCCCCCTGATAAATGTTTATTTAATGAATATATATAAAGATTTAGTGATCTGATAACCCATTAAATTCATTTTGACAGGTATCACATTATTTGGGTTCAATTTTAAGATATCTTTCCAAATTAAGAACAGAATATGTTCAGGCCGGCCCATGGCTCACTCGGGAGAGTGTGGTGCTGAGAACACCAAGGCTCTGGGTTTGGATCCCATATAGGGATGGCCGGTTTGCTCACTGAGTGAGCGTGGTGCTTACAATACCAAGTCAAGGGTTAAGATCTCCTTACCGGTCATCTTTAAAAAAAAAAAGAACAGAATATGTTCATATAGGACAGTGTATTATAAATTCAGTGTTGGTAAGCTTTGGAAAAGACACTACGCTTTGTGGTAATATATTCTGGTCCTCTTATTGTGAGATAATAAAATAAAATAAACATTTAAAATACTTTACCTTCACCAAGGTCAAAAGTTTGTGTACCTGTACCATACAGCTGCAAAACAAAACAAAAAAAACCCCAAAAAACCCTACCATACCTTCAAATGCCCATTTAGTACAGTTCGGGCTTTATTTCCAGGCATCACATAAGCGATTGCTTGGTCATTGGCATTAATGTATAAGTCTTCATCCAAAATCTTGTCAAGTATCAGCTTTTTAAAAAGTCTTTCAGCATTGTGTCGTGAATAAGCAGATCCCTTTCCAAATATACCCGACTGAATCTTTGCACTCTTACTCCCTGATAAGAAGGTACAAGAAGTTAGATGAGTAAATGTAGGTGCATCAACACCTTCAAACAGAAGAGGCTTAAAAATCATTATGGACACGTCTGGACTCCACAGAAAAACCCACAGCACAGACACTCATTCTATAAAATGAGAATATTTGAGTAGAATTGTAAAATTTCTATGGTTGTATGTACTTTTCCTCATTTTTTTATAACACGTTGACCAAAAACAGTAGCAAAACTAAGCTTATCATTTAAAAACATTGCATATACAGCTTGTAAAATTACATTGGAGCAAAAGTTATATTATAAACTATAATAATTTCATATCACTGTGCTATATTAGGATAACTGTGCATTACTGATCTAGTTACAAAAAATTTTTGGCAATCAGTCTTATAAACATTATCTCTAGTCCTGGATATCGAAACTGCTACTGGTTTATAATCCAAGTATTTGAGTCTATACTTTTTGTCACTTTCACTAATGAAGGCCATACAAATCACAAACAGGGATATGTACACTTCTCTCTTTCTCCTGTTAGCTGAGAGCACCATAGTGGGCCGGATCCTCTGTTTCATATCCAAGGTGCTGTAATTACTAATGTCTTCATCACAATTTTATTAAAACAATCTACTTAAGAAGACTTATGACACTGATGATAATCAGAATTAAGGGTTACTTTGTAAGTAAAGCTCTAGCTCTATTTTAAGAGTTCACAAATAACTACATTATTGTAAATTTCAGATGGCTTCTGGTCATACATACTTAATTACTCAAATTTTCTTTTTTTTCAATTTTTTTATTTTAATTTTTTAATTGAGACATGATTGATTATACATATTTATGGGGTACAGAATTGACTATTAATAAATTTTCTTTTTCTTTACGACATCTGTATCCCTAGAAGACCACACTGCAGAATCAGGACTACTGCTCTGGTAATGATAGGCTGGGTGGAGTGGACCAATCATTCCGCTGAGGATAACTAGAAAGCTGGATGAAACATAAACATTTGTCTTACAAACATTTAACAACTAATGAGAAACTGAACAACGTGTCGGAAAACTTTTAGATCTAGTAAACTTTCTAGGAATCTATATGAAAGGTAGAATCAGAGATATAGTTAAGGTTTATTTAAAAGGCTATTTATAACAGAAAAATATGTCCTAAAACAAAACTGCTTAAATACATTTATTTCATCAATATGATAAACGATAAATTACTTAAAATCATATATTAGAAGAATTAAAAATTAAGAAAATGCTTGTATCTTATTATGTAAAAATGATAATAAATTATACATATTTTAAGGGCCGGCCTGTGGTTCACTCGGGAGAGTGTGGTGCTGAGAACACCAAGGCCACGGGTTTGGATCCTATATATGGATGGCTGGTTGGCTCACTTCGGTGAGCGTGGTGCTGACAACACCAAGCCAAAGGGTTAAGATCCCCTCACTGGTCATCTTTAAAAAAAAAAAAAAACAAAAAAACATATTTTATGATAAACATGTAATTGTGAGGAAACATGAAAATATTAGCAGTCTTTTCTGGAGTTATTTGTAGTTTTTGGCTTTCTACATAGTGTAGAGTGATCATGTAGAAATAGCAAACCATCTTCCTACTCCAATCTAGGCTATTATTTTTTTTAAATGAACATATTAATTGCTTTATATATATATATATATATATATATATATATACACACACATATATATATATATTTTTTAAAGATGACCGGTAAGGGGATCTTAACCCTTGACTTGGTGTTGTCAGCACCACACTCAGCCAGTGAGCGAACCGGCCATCCCTATATGGGATCCGAACCCGGGGCCTTGGTGTTATCAGCACCGCACTCTACCGAGTGAGCCACGATCCGAACCCGGGGCCTTGGTGTTATCAGCACCGCACTCTACCGAGTGAGCCACGATCCGAACCCGGGGCCTTGGTGTTATCAGCACCGCACTCTACCGAGTGAGCCACGATCCGAACCCGGGGCCTTGGTGTTATCAGCACCGCACTCTACCGAGTGAGCCACGATCCGAACCCGGGGCCTTGGTGTTATCAGCACCGCACTCTACCGAGTGAGCCACGGGCCGGCCCTGCTTTATATATTTTTAACTAAAATGCTACATGTATATGGGGAAAAAATAAAATATAGTACAGAAAGGTTTATAATTAAAAGCAACAATCCTCTGTCCCACCCTTTTCCTCCCCGGCTCACTCTCTTGCTCAAGGCAATCACTTGACCTTGGTCAACACTATTAACAATGAACTCTAACCAATCAGGCTAATTGGTCAGTCCCAAGGCACTCACTTTTTAAATAGCTTTTGTTTTCAGCTCTTCTGGTGGTTAACTCTACATAGTACCCAGTCTTATAGTCCTTCCACTAGCCTGACTTATCTACTGACCCCCACTGTGACAGATGAGGCTTTACCTCACTTATATCACTCCCTTTACTTTACCCTTCCTCAAATTTTGCTAGTTGTATAATACTATTGGTTCATCTATTGATTTTATAACTTTAGACAGAGGTTATTAGTACCCCAAGCCTTCCCTGTACTCCCCTTTTTTTATTTTTATTTATTGTACTTTTACATCACCGAGATTGACATTTACATCCTGTCCTGTTCTGAAACCATGTTTAAGTCTATATACTGATCTGAACTTTTGTTTATAATTATGACAAGTTTCCTTCCCTACCTGGAACAAGATCATGACTCTAGCGTAACCCAAAGGAGAATGTTTACTGTATCCATGTCAAATGGATTTTTTTAGTACATTTTATCAATTACTCAAAGTTGTGTTAAAATACTCTTTGTTGGGCCGGCCCGGTGGCGCACTGGAGAGTGCGCTGTTTGGGAGCGTGGCGGCGCTCCCGCCGAGGGTTTGGATCCCATGTGGAGACCAGTTCCCGCTCACTGGCTGAGCGCGGTGCGGGTGCAACACCGAGGGTTGCGATCCCGTTGCCGGTCCCCGGTATGGGTGCGACACCGAGGGTTGCGATCCCGTTACCGGTCAGTAAAAAAAGACAAAAAAAGGAAAAAAAAAAAAAAAACCTCTTTGTTTTATATTTGATTGTGGCTCTCTTGTATAATTTTTTTTTTTTTTGGTAGCTGGCCTGTCTAGGGATTTGAACCTTTGACGGTGTTACCAACACTACACTCTAACCAAGTGAGCTATCCCAGCCAGCCCTTCTCTTGTATAATCTTCCCTCTGGAGTTTTAATTGCCTCTTTTTTTGTTGTTGTTGAGAAGTAACATTTGCATTCTTCACTGTTACCAATAAAATTAATTTCCACTTCTTATTCTTTCTATATGTTGGTTGGGACCTATTCTTCTTGTCTTTCTGCTACAATTTGCACAGATTGCTTTCTGGCCCTACTGCACAGCTGAGGTGATGGGATTTCTTCTCACCGGAGACCATGAGTCAGTTCCACTGTTCACTGTATCATGACGTGCACTCACTTTCTTTGCCTTCTAGTCTCCAGGACTGCTGATATTAATCTGATGTTAGTCTGGTTTTGGTTCCTATTTTTTCTTTCCAGAGCTTTCAGGATGGTCTCTGAAGGGGTCCAGGATATGCCACTGTGGCATAAAAATTATCTTGAGCATCTGAGTTCCTGAAATATCTTATCTGCCAAAAAGCAGAGCCTCCAAAAAGAATTCAGAAGAACTCAGTTGTCATAAATTCCCTCCCTGGGAAAAACCAGGGAATGTTGACTCTCATAAGTGGTAATGAGAAGTCTCCACAACACACTTAGACACTGTCATAAAAATGTCCCATCTACCATCTAGTCTCCTAAGGGTCCACTTATCTTTCCTAAAAGTCATCTGTTTTCCCATAAGTGCCCTTTCCCCCCTTCTCCTTCCCTTATTAGGATGGTATATAAGCCCCAAATTCTAACTGCTCCTTTGAGTTACATTCTTTTGTGACGTGATTAAATCTGTCTTAAATCTTGCTAGGATTGTGTGTGTGTGTGTGTGTGGCTGTTAAGGGGATGGGCTAATCTGTCTTTTGTCAGTTTAATTTGCTGGCTCTATGACTGAACCTAAGACGCAGAGGAAGTTTTTCCTCCTTGACATGTCTTTACTCTTGGTAGTCTCAAATCTCATAGGAATAGGTCTTAATTTTTTTTTTTTTAACACGTGTATTATTTGGCATTCAGTGGGCATTTTAATCTGAAAGCTTTTATTTCTTCCACTCTAGGAAATTTTCTTATATCACTAGTTTGATAATTCCCTTTATTTTCTATTTCCAGTATTTTTGTCAGATTTTTTTTTTTATTGAATCAAAATTGATTATACATATTTTTGGGGTTCAACATTGAGATATGTTGATCAAATCAATATTACTAGCATATATATTGTTACAAATTGTAATTATTCTTTATGCCCCTTGTCCAATCCCTCCCCATCCCCCTCTCCCCTCTAATTGCCCTAGATTTCTTCTGTCCTGAAAGAATAATGGTTACTCTGTTGATTTGTTACCTAGATGATCTATCCAATGCTGAGAGGTGTGATCAGGTCCCCCAATATTATCATAGAGCAAATGATCCTTGTGTCACTCTGAAATGGCTTTGAGGAGAGAGACATCCTCTTCTTTTCTTTATCTCTGCTGGTGACTGTCCATGTGTCAATGCACTCCAGTGGTTGGCAGACCATCTGCGTGGTGGTTGTGGCATATAGCTGCTTTCAAGGCAGCCATGGTTATTGTGGTGGGCCACCCGCATGGAGGTGATGTTTTTTTTTTTTTCCTTTTTGTCTTTTTTCGTGACCGGTAACGGGATCGCAACCCTTGGTGTCGCGCCCGCACCGCGCTCAACCAGTGAGCGGACCGGTCTCTATATGGGATCCGAACCCTCGGCGGGAGGGCCGCCGCGCTACCAAGCACTGCACTCTACCGAGTGCGCCACCAGGCCAGCCCGGAGGTGATGTTTTTGGCATGCTCCTTGGCACTGGCAGTGTGCCTAGTTGTGGGAGGGGGTTCTGGTCCCCTTCTCCATACCTTGGGTCCCCAGGCGGGCCCTGAGGTGCTGGTGTGGTGCACCTAGTTGTGGGGGGAGTCCAGTGCCTGGATCCATGCCTCAGGTCCCTGGGTGGGCCCCAAGGTGCTGGCATTGTGTGCCTGGTTGTGGGAGGGGTGTCCAGTCCCCTTCTCCATGACTCGGGTCCCCAGGTGGGCCCCAAGGTGCTGGTGTGGTGTGCCTGGTTGTGTGAGGGGGGTCTGGTCCCCTTATCCATGCCTCGGGTTCCTGGGCAGGCCCCAAGGTGCTGCTGTGGTGTGCCTGGTTGTGGGATGGGGCTCTGGTCCCTTTCTCCATGCCCTGGGTGCCCAGGTGGGCCCTGAGGCACTGGTGCAGTGTGCCTGGACGTAGGAGTGGGGTCCGGTCCCTGGCTCCAAGTCTCCAATTCCCAGGCAGGCCCCAAGGTGCTGGTGGTGTACCTGGGCTGGAATTAATTTTTTGTCCTTTGCTTACTTCTAAAATGGGGGAACTTCCTGTGGAAACCAATACTTGAGCTGTGTAGTTGACCTAAATTGCTACTTTGCTGCTGTTTCCCTAGGGAAGGCTTTTTGTGCAGCTCAGGGTTTAATGGTTGACCTTATAGGTACTTCCGGTTCTCCAGAGACCCGGTGCACCTGGGTTGTGTAGAAACTCTGATCTGGGCCTGAGTCTTTTCATCAAACTGCACCCCATGCAAGTCTGCATTCCCGACGAGTCTCCTCTGAGCGGTCCTGCGCTGATTGGGGGGCGGATTGGCTGTCCTTGCTGTGTCCCAGTGTTATCCCGGTGGGCCTGTCTCCCCCACTGCCTGTGCTCCAAACACTTCCTATGAGACAGGCCCTGCAACAGACACTTGCAATGACTCACCAGCCTCTGAATGGCTCCCGTTTTTCAGTTGTTCTGGCTCCTCACTCCTGCATGAATCCATGGGAACCCTATTAGTGGTCTTGCTGTCCTGGGGGCTGCCAAGGCCCTCTTCTCCACTTCCGCCTCTAAGTAACTCCATCTAAAGGGCACAGCTGCAGCTTCTGCCAGCTCCTGCTCCATGCGCTCATCAGCTCTAGTCTTAAAGCAGCCGCAGCCCGAAATGCTCAGAGCAGCTTTATTTTTTCTCTCACCATGTTTTCTCCCGCCTTCATGAACTCCATAGGTCTCTCCTCCTCTTCCCCTGAGCTCCAGTGGCCCAAGCTTGGCTGATGTTACATTTTTATAGTTGTAAACTGGTTGATTTGTGGGAGAGAGTGACACTGGGGACTGTCTATTCGGCCATCTTGATCGGAACTCTATTTGTCAGATTTTTACATCTCCTAGATTGATCTTCTATATGTTTTCTCTCATACTTTCCATATATCTTTGTGCTCAAGTCTTAGAAGATTTTCTTGACTCTGTCTTCTAACTTTTCTACTAAATTGATTTTTTCCTTAATATTCAATTATTATTTATGAAGCTAATTCGGAGTTTTCCCTCCCTTCTCCCCCAAACTACTGCCTATTTTCTAAATTATCTCTATTGTCCAGGGTTAAATATTCTACTTATTTGGTCTTTCTCCTGACTTTCCATTTCTACTTAACATTCAGGGACTCGGTTACAATTTTGAGGTGGGTTTCCTGTTATTCCATATCTAGATCTATTCCCTTATCCCCCTCAAATTCCTCCCATGAATGGGGATATCCAATTTTCAGGTTTACTTTAGGGTAAGTGGGTGGGAGCACACTTTAGGTAGGCTGAGCAGTCCCCAGATGCCACTTTGGGACTCTGGCCCCTAACTCAGTGGCCCTTCTGGCAATCACTTTTCTATAATCAATTCCAGGCTGGTACTCTGCAGTGGACTTGGGGGCAGACTTTCTTGTAACTGAACTCTTCCTATTTTTGGCTCCCTTGCTTTCACACTCACCCTGATGCCTACTGATGGGGCTCTGCCTGGCAGGTAGTCCCTCCGCTGCTATCACTCCGCTACGTCTATTTTGGGTTGTGGTTTTATTGCATTTCATTCCATGTGTCAACATGCTTCCATCCACTTCCTAAAAGATTTTAAGAGTCTCTCATCTGATGATGGCCTCTCTCCTGTTCTCTATGCTGTGTGGCTTTAACCCTCATTTTGCTTCCTCACTATCATTTTAATAGGGCCTCAGGCTGCCATCTTGAACTGGAAGCCAGTCTATGGGTAGCTCTCAAGCAAATTATATTCTGCACTCAGATGAACTTGCATAAACTTTATTAGTTTCTTTTTTAAATGTAAGAATGCTTCATCTTAGTGACATGAATTCTATAAGATAACTGGCATAATACATAAAAACAAATTTCCTTTAGTTATTCAGAGGTTTTATTCAGAAACTCTTAAGTTCTATAAGAAAACAGGCAAAGAGATTATTTTTTTTCTATGTACTGGTAATGAATTCTTTAGATGTTCAATTTCAATTGCTGTGACTCAAACAATAAAACAGATGACTTACCCAAGAAAATGTCAACCAGCATATTCATAGTAAATCTTCCAGAAGGACCTACATGCTTATTTCCCATTCCTTGTGATGAACTATGTTCTTGAACAAATCTTACAATATTTTTCACATCATCAGTCACATCTCTTATTTTATAATCCTATGAATAAAAAAGAGATTAGCTTCTGTTAGAGATACCTAGATTACCAGGGTTTAATATTAACTGTGGTAGACTCATAATAACACGTTTCCAGACTAAAACCAAGACTAACAATTAAGGAAATTTCAAATGCTCATTCTTGTTGAAGTTCTAGAATGATTAGCACTCTACTATACTTCTCTATTACTGTTTCAGACATACATCTTGTCTTTCAACTACCTGGAAGTGTTCTGTGGGTAGGAATATGTATACATATATATTAAATCCTTCTTGCTCTGTCACTTACTGGATAGTAACCTTAGGGATAGAAAACACTGTCCAGCCATGAAAATTCATGCGTTCTAACCTCTTTTGCGTCTTTGGTGCCACACTCAATTCTTTTTTATTGTCTCCCCTCACTTCCTGTTCTCATTTCCCTCAGTTGTCCCTATACTTTTCCACTTTTTAAAGTCTCCATTACTAGATAACCTTTCTGCCTTCATCTCTACACAAGCAATATACTAACCACTTGCAGTCCTAAAAGCTGCATCACACTTCTGTGCCTCCGTGTAGGCAGTTCTCCCTGTCTTTTAATCTTTGTTCATTGCCACAATCCAATAACCTGAAGACAAACAGGTTTCCTGTCTTATACTGATGCTGAGGCCCCATCTAGAATCATCAAGAAAGAATGCCCTGTCATTCCAACATCATTCTTGCTTAATTCTTGGTGACTGCAGTATGCAGAGATGACTTTCCAACACTTTGGCCTTTGGATGTCTTTTTTGTTTTTGGCAGCTTGCTGGTATAGGGATTAAACCCTGTACCTTGGTGTTATCAGCACCACACTGTAACCAACTGAGCTAACCAGCCAGCCCCTCATTGGTGTCTGGACCTTTTCTTCTGTCCTCCACATCCATCAGCTACTGTCTCCCATGGTCACACCTCTTGCCTTAGTCTTACTAATAATGGCAAGCTCTTCATTCTCAGACCACCACATCCTATCTTTCCAGCTCATGCCATCTAGTATTCTGACTCCAATAGTACGCTGGGGCTGCCTATCCACTGATCCTCAACCTAAGATGTCCTCCTAACTCAGCTTAAATTTCATAATCATTATAATCACTACCTCTTATATACCCTCAACTCCCTTGCCCTTAGGTCACTTCATCATGTTACTTGGCAAAACACAGTATATCCGATTCTCTGTCCACTCCATGCTTGTACCTGTGTGGCTGAAGTTGGCTGGAGAAACATACACAACCATGCTGATTATTTTCACTTTTTTTTTTTTTTCTTTTTTACTGACTGGCAACGGGATCGCAACCCTCGGTGCCGCGCCCGCACCTTGCTCAGCCAGTGAGCGGGAACCGGTCTCCACATGGGATCCGAACCCTCGGCGGGAGCGCCGCCACACTCCCAAGCGGCGCACTCTCCAGCGCGCCACCAGGCCGGCCCTATTTTCACTTTTAATACATGGCCACAAACCTCAAGTGAATTCTTGATGCTTCAAATAATCATTATATATCCACAGTCTATCACTCCTCCACACTTTTACAAACTATGACCCATAAGCTGGATGGCTGTTTTTGTAAATAAAGTTTTATAGGAACACAGCCATGAAACAGGATTGGAAAATTGATATATTTATTGTTTATGTTTGCTTTTGGGTTACAACGGGAGAGTTGAGTAGTTGTAACAGAGACCATATGGCCACAAAGTCTAAAATATTTACTATTTGGCCCTTTAAGATAAAGTTTGCTGACCCTGTTCTAGATTGACTATTTTATACTTTCTTTTTCCTCTTCAATCCACTTTCTTATCCTGACTGTCAGCTGATGACCTTGATTTGTACTTAATTGAGAAAACTGAAGCACTCAGAAGAGAGCTTTCACAAACTCCCATCACTACATCCACTCCTTTGCCAGCATGTGCCCTGTACTTTCTTATCTTCCTACCTGTTACTATAGGTGAACTCTCCAAACTCCTATCTAAAACAAGTCTCTCTATTTTTATACTAGATCCCAACCTCCTTTGCCCACTCAAGGACATTGCTTCACCAATTCTCCCATTTCTCTCATTACACATCATTTTTCTTCCTCTGTAGATACATTACGATCAGCATACAAATATGTTATTTCTATTTTTTCTTGAATTTACTTTCCCAGTCAGTTACTGCCCCATTTCTCTGTTTACCTTTGCAGCAAAACTTAAAAGAGTTATCTATATTCACTGCTTCCAATTTTGCCCCATTCTTCTGAAAATGGTCAAAACAAGATCAGCATAATTTCTGCACTGCTAAATCCAATGGAGAAAAAAAGAAAAAGAAAAAGAAAAGAAATGCTGGCTGGTTAGCTCAGTTGGTTAGAGGATAGCCTTATAACACCAAGGTCACGAGTTCAGATACCTATACTGGCCAGCTGCCAAAAAACAACAAACCTAGTGGTGAATTCTCAGTCCTTTCTGTACTAGACTTAGCAGCATTTGGATGGTTAGCTATCCCTCCTCCTTGAGATACTTTCTGCACTTACTTTTCTTGGTTTTCCTCTTATCTGGTTTTCTTTTCTGGTCTCCTTTCCTAGTTCTTCCCCTTCTCAACCTCTTAATGCCCCAGAGCTAAGTGTCTGATTTTCTTTTCTTCTTTTTTTTTATCCTTTTTGTCTTTTTCATTGACCGGTAACGGGATCGCAACCCTCGGTGCTGCGCCCGCACCAAGCTCAGCCAGTGAGCGGGAACCGGTCTCCACATGGGATCCGAACCCTCGGCGGGAGCGCCGCCGCGCTCCCAAGCAGCGCACTCTCCAGTGCGCCACCAGGCCGGCCCCCCCTGAAGATTTTACCCGATCTTATGGCTTTAAATATCATCTATGTACCAAATGTTCCCAAATTTATATGTACCACCAGCCTCTTTTCAGAATTCCTGGATCAATAGACCTATGTAACTCAATATACCCCAAACCAATCTCCCGACCATTCCTCCCAGCCTTCCGCATCTTGGCTAAGGCTAACCCCATTCTTCCAGTTACACAGACCTCCAGTTACCCCAGTACTCTTGCCCTTGAGTTATTGCCCTAGCCTTCCATCATCTCCCCTTCTCACTGACTCTTCATACCATTCAGCCATGCGGGCTTCCTTGCTGTCCCTCAAACGCACCAGGCATATCCCCCACATTAGGGCCTTGGCTCTAGTGTCAGTGCTTCTGTCAAGAATGCCCATATCCAGAGCGCTGCTCAGCTTACTCCCTTCAAGTTTTACTCAGATCTCATCTTCTTAATAAGACTTCTGTGGGCCACATATATAATACTGCATCCTGTACCCCACCCATTACTCTTGTCTCCTTACTCTGCTGTACTTTTCACCACAGTTCTTATTCCTTAACATGTATCACTTAACATACATTTATTGTGTATATTGTTTGTAATCGGCCTCCTTCTGTTAGAATATAAGCTGCAAAAGGGCAGGGATTTCTATTTATTTTGTCCAATGATGTATTCCACATTCGTAGAACAGTTTACAGAGCAGGTACTCAGCAGATATCTGCTGCATGAGTGAACTAATTAGCAACATGTACAGGGTGGGGAGAAGGACATGAACCTGCAGATTCCACACCAAGAGAAAAGCAAATTACCCCTTGCTCTGGCTAGTACTGTACATCTTTGTAACTATACTTATTACACAGTATTATACTTTTATGAACACGTATGTCTGACACCCTTCCAGTTTTTGAACTGGTCCACACCATGCTCATTTGTGAATCCCTAGCACCTTGCACAAACATTTTAAATAATATACCAAATGTGAAAATGCTTTGTAAACAGTGAAGTTCAGTAGATATTAAAATGTAAAATTACTAGGCTGGCCAGTTAGCTCACTTGGGAGAGCATGGTGCTGGTAACACCAAGGTCATGGGTTCAGATTCCCATACTGGCCAGCTGCCAAAAATAAATGAATAAATAAATAAAGTAAAATGTAAAGTTACCATGGTAGGTGAAATAAGCACCTACTGATTGAATTTAACAACTCCCAGGGTTATTTCAGGACAGATGATAGTAAAGTCATCCAGAAGCCACTGCTGTTATTCTTTATAGTTAAAAAAAAAAACTCAATGGAGTAATTTAATTGATTTGAATTCAAACTCACAGTATACTAGCTATTATTACTCTTTTGAGAATGAGATCTTTAGATATAGGTTGTAGTTGAATTTAAACTATTCTACTTGCCCATGCTGGATCTTTTTGGATTTTTATGTATTAATGGTATTTCTAAAATATATAATCATCAGTGTCACCTCAATATTTTGGACAGGTGAATGTCCAGTATATTTTTTTATAAGCTTCTAATTCTAAATAAAAGATATTGCACAAAGTTACTTTTAAAATGTTTCTATTCCAAATCACCATGGGGAGAAAGTCATCTTTCCCTTCTTTAGCCCCTTGGGGCCCACCTATCATAACTATACTTTTATCTACTTTTCTAAATTAAGAGAAGAAAAAATATTTCCGCAATTTCCTTAATTATAAAGAATTTTAAAATTTCTTATTTTACCTTTGTTTTACAGCAATTATCGCAAGAAACATCTGGGTATTTCTTACAAAAATCAGGATTAAATCCATTTTCACCAAAGTAGGCCAAAAGCTGTATTCTCCTGCATTCCGTTATATTTTCACAATAATGTACCATGCTATACAAATTATTAAAGTGAGTCTCTCTCGTATGATGGTTTCCATCTTTTTCCACTAAAAAAGATGAAAAGCATAGTAAAACATACTTATTGCACTAGGAAAAGAGAACATCACAGAAATATTTAGAATAGATTCATATAACTTTAAATATTAAATAAGAAAATTACTATTAACAGCATCCTGTCAATATATCATTCTATATTACAATTAACTGGGTATTTACGTTCATCTGTCAAGATTTTAGTTTTATAGGAATAAATGTTAAGACTTTTTTTTTTGCAAATTGGAAAATTATTTTTCAAATCTTCATTATCCCCAGTGTGAAGGTTTGACTTATATTTACTATATTTATCAGACATGCACATACTGAACTCAGCATCCAAAGTAAGCAGAGCCTGGAACTATGGCAGTGCGCTGTGCACCTCCCCAAGTATCTGAGGTCAAAGTCGTTAAGCCAGTGGTTCCAAAACTGTGTGCCAAGAACGCCTGGGGTGCTGCAGTGAACTCACAGGGGCAAGATATATATATATTTTTTTTCTTAAAAGATGACCGGTAAGGGGATCTTAACCCTTGACTTGGTGTTGTCAGCACCACGCTCAGCCAGTGAGCGAACTGGCCATCCCTATGCGGGATCCGAACCTGGGGCCTTGGTGTTATCAGCACCGCACTCTCCCGAGTGAGCCACGGGCCGGCCCCCGACAGGGACAAGATATTTTAAATTTAAGGGAAACACAGCAATATCTAACATCTGTTGAACACCACACAAACTATTAGTTGGAGGTAGTTCATGTGCTACATTCCTTTCAGTAATATCTTATCTTTGTGAATTTTTGGCAATTGCTATGATAAAAACAAGTACCTCAAGAAAATCAGTGTGAAATAGGAAATAAGGGGCTGGCCCGGTGGAGCACTGGAGAGTGCGCCGCTTGGGAGCGCGGCGGCGCTCCTGCCGAGGGTTCGGATCCCATGTGGAGACCGGTTCCCGCTCATTGGCTGAACGCGGTGCGGGCGCAACACCGAGGGTTGAGATCCCGTTACCGGTCAGTAAAAAAAGACAAAAAAAAGGGGAAAAAAAAAAAAAAAAAAAGAAATAGGAAATAAGAGTGGAAGTGTCTGATTTGACTCCAAAGTTTAAGAATAGCAGGTGCATACTTTCCATTAGCAAGCAATTGTGGTTATTAAAGAATAAAATCAACATATTATTTTTCTTCCAGTTTGAGTATTTTTTTCAAATAGTTGTTAAGTTAGTAGGACTTAAATACTTATCAAGTTGTTCAGACCTAACTTAATATAGGTTTGTTTAAAAACACAAATAGGCAAACTAAGTATGAAAATTTCATTTTTTCACTGGGAATCATTTTGGTATAGTGTAACAAACATGGATTTTAGAGTCAGATAAACTCAGGTTCCATCAGGGCTCTGCCACTTACTAGTTCTGTATCTCATTTTCCTCTTCTGTAAAATGAGGAAAGTAATAGTCTTATCTTTTAGGATTGTTGTGAAGATTAAATGAGTTGATATATGTAAAGTATTCAAAACAGCATATAGTAAGAGCTAAAGAAATATTATCTATAATGATTACTATTACCGTACTACTATTACCACTATTCCCACCACTCCTGTGGCTGTTGCTGTAATATCAGTGATCTGGGGAGTAAGTTATAAAAACTTTCTGAAGCTCACTTTTCTCATGGGAGTAACTATCTCAAAAACTAGTGGTTATGAGCAAATAAGGTTGTAAGGTGATACATGCAGAGTTTTTGGCACAGTGCTTGGTAATTGCCATTTCCCATGCACAGTAAGTATCTCTGCCAAAGTTAATTCAAAAGTGGTCTCAAAATAGAGAAATGTATTTAGAAAATATATTTTGCTATCAGAACCCAGTAGAAAAATGGGCAAAGGATATAATAAAATTATAAAATATGAATTCACTTTGACTCAGCAAGTCTAAGTCTAGAAATTTATCCTATATAAATAATTGCACAAATGCCCAAAAATATCTGTACAAGGATGTTTAATACTGTATTGTTGATAATGGTGAAAAACAATAAATAATCTAAATATCTATTAAGAGCAGACTGGTTTAATAAACATTGAATAACCAAGCTATGGAATTCTATGTAGTCAAGCTAGGTGTATTAATTGGAGTGATAATTACATCCCACGGATGACTGAAAAAAAATCAGGTCACTATATATGTAAAAAAGTATAATTTAATTACATTTTAAAATATATGCTTACCAGCCACAGTCACCAAAGAGAAAAAAAAAAAGGAAAAGAAAAGGAAAAAAATATGCATTTGGGAAAAGTAAACACCAAATAAAAGATACCGTCTGCCTCCAAATAGGGAGAAGAGGGCTGAGACAGAAGAGGGATATATATGGGTTTCAGCTCTACTGCGTGTTTTATTTCTTAATCTGAATGGTGGTACATTAGAGTCCATTATTTCCCCTTTCTATCTTCTGTATGTTTGAAATATGTGTTATATATATTATGTATACATAATTCTGTATGTTTAAATATGTGTTGAAATACGGCGGTTACCAAGCACTGTGCCAAGGATGGATGCGGAACTTAGGTCTGGAAGGATATGAAGGAAACCAATAACTGGAGTTATTTCTTGGGGCAAGACTACAAGGCATGGTTTGGAAATTTTCTGCCTTGCACATGTCTGTATGATTTGAGTTTTACATAACCAGAATGTACTACTTTTCCAATAAAAATGAACTAAAATAAAATTCCCAATCTATATAAACACCTCTATTTTTCCATAGCTATTTAAGGAAAACTGGACCAAAAGCAGCACAACAGCAGAAGTAGATTACTATCATGAGACTGAAGATGAAAGAATGTCTCTACAGTGGAGCTCAGCTTACTCATAATGAGTCTCTTCAGTCTGGTCACATCATGATAGGTATAGAAAAGAAGGCAGTGAGATGTTTCTCCGTCTCTGCCGGCTCTGCCAGATTCTTGGTAGTAGCCCTCCACGGACTTAGGGAGAGATGCATGAATCACAAATCGCACGTCAGGTTTGTCAATCCCCATTCCAAATGCAATTGTTGCACAGATAACCTGATGTAAAAGCAAAAGCCTATTAGACTCATAATGCATTTAAAGGAACATTTTAATAATAGATGCTTCTAAAAGCTCTATCCCTTATTTTACTTTTAAATGTATTCTACACAACAACCTAATATCTTAACTTGGTCCCTACTATTTGGCATGACTAACATGAGATTTTCATATTGATAATCTGCAATTCTGTTAAGACCAAGAAGGTAGAGAGAAAAAGAGAAGCTCAGCGTGGCAGGCACTTTCGTGTGCAAATCGATATTGTCACATAAGGGAGCCAGAATCAATTACAGCCAGCACTTGATGTTTTGCCACTGTTTATTCTCTGTTTCTGATATTGAGGTGTGGGGGATATTCCTCACACAGCCTTGATATCCAGGTCAGTGATCATAAGCAACATGTTGCTCAGGAGCTCCGGGGCGTTCCCAGAATTGAGCTTTCAGGGATTTGCTGCTAGTTCCTCTGATGATTCAGGAACAATGGCGTTCTCACCTGCCTCAGTGCTTACCATCAGTTTTCCCAGCAACTTCTCTTATTCCTCAGCTGAAAGTCAAAATTTGGAAAATCTTAATTGAAACTCATGTGGGTAAAATTCTGAGGGTTGCTTATACGAGGAAAAAAAAAAAAAAAAAAAAAACCAGGGACTGTGGATCTTAGCCCATACAAATACTTAGTGGAAGCAAGGTGATAGTTAACTTTCGGGAGCTTGATAAATCAGTTTTTAAGAATATCCATTTCAGTTGCAAATTTAGGACCTATTTAATCCAGACCAAAATGTTATATCTCCAGGCAAAATTACATTATACAAATAAAGCTGTAAGTCTTTTTTTAGCACTTAGAAAATGAATTGCTACTGCAAGAACAGTATTTCAAAAGCAACTGAAATATCTGGCAGCCAGACTGAGGCTAATGACATGATTTCAGTAACTGTGAGTACCAGAGAAAGCAACGGCAGGCTATGGGGTATGTGGACAGCAAACGGGTGCATTTATCAACAGCAGGAACAGCAGCAGCCTACATTCTAGGTTAGTCATCAATCTAAATTTATGGCATCTTGATCAAAAGCAAATCTCCTTGGAAAGAGAAAGTCTACTGTGGCTTCTAATGACGGAAAGCAGGCAGAGAGGCTGTACAGGAAGATGTGCCAGCCCACAGGTCAGCAAGCATGGCCTGCAGGGTCCATGAAGCCTGGGTGCATCTCTCAACGTATCTGAGTGGGCACATGGCTCTGAGGCACCATTACACACTCCAAATGAGGCCGCGATGATGCCACATCTTTCTGAAAGCCCTTATTTCTCCTAACTGGGAAAACTGGTTTTGTTAAATTGTAACTACCTTCTTTATTTCTGTGTTGTTTTAAAAACTTCACGTTACTATCATCCTTTGTGAAGAAAAACATCTAAGTTTTATTGTCTCACAAATCTAACAAGATCACAAGGCTGTCCAGTTGGTGTAGGTTAACATCATACCTTGACTGTAAGGATTAGCTAGTCTGACAGCAGAAAACAATTAGATTAAGGAAACAAAACAAAACACACACACACACACACACACACACACACACACACACACACACACACGTGTTTTTGGCTGCTGGCTGGTATGGGGATCTGAACCCTTGACCTCGGTGTTATAACACCGTTTTAACCATATTTTGATCAAAGTTATATATATATGCATATATATATCTTCATTGTAGAATCTTTATACTGTATATAAAGATTTAAAGAACTTGAAAAAAATCACTCTTAATTATATGACTAGGAGTAACCACTCCTAGTCTATTCTATACTATTTTATTTCCTTCCAGGCTTTCTTCTTTTGTATTTGTATATATTTTTTCCATTTGATTTTCTTTTTATATGGTTGAGATTATGTACTTTTGAACCCTGTTTTCCCCCATCATTAGCATTTGAACATCTTTATACATTGAGAAATTCTTCATAAACCATTTTCAATGCAGAAATGTACCATAATGTACCCAATCTTTCTTTCAGGACATTTAAGCTATTTGCATTTAGGCTATTTAATACTAAATATTAGGCTATTTATTATAAAAAATAACACTGATGTAAATTCTACGCCTATACTTCGGAGTTGGAGCTCTTGCCACACTGCCATATCATTTTCCAGAAAGACTCTCAAGAGCACTGCATAATGTGCCTCTTAAAGCTTTGTCATCAACAATTACACAAAAGTTTGCTAATGCAAGGTGGAAAATGGTCTCACTGTTTTTAAATTAGAATTCCTTTGATAAGCAAAGTTGAAATTTTAAAAAACATTGTCTTTAGCCATTTGTATTTTCTCCTTTCCAACAGTCTGCTTATAGCCTAGGCTCATTTACTACTTGAGACTCATGTTTTTCTTACCCATTTTTTAAAAACTCTTATGTTTTATTTGCTGAAGACATATTTTTCTAGTTTGTTGTTGCCTTTTAATTTTGTTTATCAATATAGAAGTGTTTAGTTCTTAAATCATCTCCAGCAATTACTTCCTTTTGGGCTTTTTCTTTTTTTTAATTTTATTTTTTGGCACTGGGGTGGCTGGCCAGTATGGGGATCTTGGTGTTACAAAGCTGTGCTCTAACCAACTGAGGTAACTGGTCAGCCCCCTTTTGGGCTATTTTTAAGCTTAGGTTCTTTTCCATTGGGAGATCATACATTATAAAATACCAATACCTTTACTTATCTGTAATTTATTTTGATTTGACAATCTAAAACAATTTTCATTAACTAGCCAGTACTACCAGTTGAATAATCTTCCTTTCCTCATTAATTTTTAACGCGCTCCTTATCACATATTGTTTTTACATGTTTTACAGTCTATTTCTGGATTTCTGTTCCATTTATCTATCTATAAACGTACTTGCAAACCAGTGTACATGTGTTATTCTTTTTTGTGGGATTTTCTTGTGGAAAATTTTTTTTGTGGAATATTCTTTTTATTTACATTCTAAAGTGTTACAGAGTGGTGGTGGGGGAGGGTGGAGGGTGGAGGGGCGCGGCTGGCCCATTGCTGGTTCCTTTGCTGGCTCCTTTGCTGGCCTGGTGGCAGATGGTGTGGGGGGTGTGTGTGTGGCTGAGGCCCTCAGTACCCCGCCCCACTCAGGCTCAGAAGTGGCGGTGGGGGTGGGTGGTTCTGCTGCAGCTTGGTGCTCAGTAGGCTGGATGCAGAAGCAGGGTGGTGGGGAGGGGCATGGCAAAATTATTTTAATTTTCACTTACATATTCTTCCGGCAAACATTTTTGTTTGTTTTTGGTTTTTTGACGGGTAAGGGGATCGTGACCCTCGGAACGGTGTCGCCTGCACCACGCTCAGCCAGTGAGCGCATCAGCCATCCCTATATAGGATCTGAACCTGTGGCCTCGGCGCTCCCTGCGCTGCACTCTCCTGAGTGAGCCACGGGGCCGGACCTCTTCCAGGCAAACTTTAAAAAAAGTTTATCAAAGGAAAAATGCACTAGAATTTTGATTAAATATATAAACTAATTTGAGAAGATTAAAGTCTATAGTTATTTCAATAGAGATAAATCAATGATATATTTTCTGAACTTCTTGCATATCTGAAAATGCCATTCTGTTGTTTTCAACATAAATGACAATGAGCTGGGTATGAAATTCTTTAGTCCCAGTCTTCCCTCTTCTGATTCTGAAGATGGTCCTCCCTGATTTTGTTATATATTTGTTATGTATTTATTTATAATACATTTGACTATTGTATCTCTTTCAACTATCCTATGTTCACATAAAAATTTGTACACAAATGTTCACAGGACCATTACTCAAAGTGCCCTAAAATGAAACAACCCAAATGTCTAATCAACTGATGAGTGGATAAACGGTGGTATAGTCATATAATAAAATATTACTTGGCCACGAAGAGGAATGAAGTACTGATAATATGCTACAATATCGATAAACCTTGAAAAAATTATGTTAAGTAAAAGATATCAGTCACAAAAGACACACTGTATGATTTCATTTATGTGAAATGTACAGAATAGGAAAATCTATAGAGACAGATTAGTTGTGGTTAAAGTAATGGTTGCCAAGGACTGGTGGATAAGGGAAATGACTGCCAATGGGTCGGAGTTTCTTTTGCAGGTGATGAAATGTTCTGGAATTAGATAATGGTGATGGTTGCACAACTTTGCAAATAGACTAAAAACCACTAACTGTACACTTTGAAAAGGTGAATTTTATGATATGTAAATTATCTCAATAAATTTTTTTTTATTTAAGAAAAAATAACTACAAGTCTCAAAAAAATTTGTTTTTTAGAGCTGACTGGTTAACTCGGGTAGAATGTAGTGCTGATAACACCGAGGTCAAGGGCTGGTATTCCCATAAGGGCAGCCACACACACACACAAACTCTACTTTTTAATTTTAGTCTCATTTTGATGTTTACTAACTTTAAGGTAATAACAGTTTGCATTCTATATGTGCAAGGATGTTTATATACTAAAAAGGTTGTTTTTTTCATTTGTTTATTTCACAAGGTGTTACCTGGCAGCCATCCTGATTAATCCACTTGTGCTGTACTTCATCTCTGGCAGAATCACTGAGGCCAGCATGATAAGCAAGAGCAGCAAGACCGTCCTTCTGCAATGTGTCAGCCATTGTGTCACATTCTCGCCTGGACAGGCAGTAAATTATCCCTGAGTCATCTGCCAAGAAGCCGAAACAGGATTGAGAAACAAGTACTTTGAACATAAAATATTGCCACAATTTACATTATGTTTTTAGAAGTTTATAAACCATAAACAGATCTCTATAGTGTTCTTACAACAGAGAGATATCACATAAGCAGAATAATTCAAGCAAGGAATTCACATGCCCTGGAAATAAGATTTGACTTTTAATCCTGTCCCTGCTAATGACGTGTTAGGTGGACGTGGACAAATCCTGGGCTTTATTTTACACTGGCTATAAAATGGGAAGGCACCCTTATACAAACTTTGAAGAAAGCCTATGGCAATATGTACCAGGAACTTTAGAAATACCTTTTGACTGTTTCCTTCTAGGAAACTAATCTGGGAAATAAAGTGGTACGGGGCTTAGGCAAAACATTTTGTTTATAATTTTAAAAATTAGGAAGATTTTTAATGAGCAACATTAAGGTAATAATTAAGAAAGGAAATTGTGGAAAAATATACTGTAACTATTAAAAGTATTTTCTAAGTTTGTAAAAGACATGAGAAAATGCTCAAGATGTAAAGCAGGTTGGGGTAGAAACAATTTATATAAGAGGGTACTTCAAAAAGTTCATGGAAAAATGGAATTGAAAAATATGAATTTTATCACAAACTTTTGGAAGACCCCTTGTATAGTATGCTAATGGAAGGAAAATGCTTACAAAAACACTGGAAATTAATAAGCCAAAATGATACCAGTCACTTGTCTCACTGAGTGAGGTTTTGTCTTTTGTTTCTTCTTTTTGTTGTTTTCTAAATTTTCTTCAATGAGCATGCATTATATTTATTATTGTTTTTATGTATGTTATTTTTAAGATCAGAAAATAGAAAGTGTTAAAGAAAAAGTTATCTCTGTGGTACAGCCAAAGGCATAGAAACACACACTAAGCAACTTACATTAGCTGTCTTGGGGAGGTGGGCCTAGACAGGGAGATCACTGACTTTTTCTTGGTAGATCTCTGTATTATTTGATTTGTTCACATAAACATGTATACTAATTTCTAAAAAATGAAATAAAGGGCTCACTCGGGAGAGTATGGTGCTGATAGTGCCAAGGCCACAGGTTCGGATCCCTATATAGGGATGGCCGATTAGCTCACTTGGGAGAGCGTGGTGCTGACAACACCAAGTCAAGGGTTAAGATCCCTTACCGGTCATCTTTTTTTTTTTTTTCCCCTTTTTGTCTTTTTTCGTGACTGGTAACGGGATTGCAACCCTCAGTGTCGCTCCTGCACCGCGCTCAACCAGTGAGCAGACCGGTCTCTATATGGGATCTGAACCCTCGGCGGAAGCGCCGCCACGCTCCCAAGCGCCGCACTCTACCGAGTGAGCCACCGGGCTGGCCCACCGGTCATCTTTTTAAAAAACAAAAAACAGAAAAAACAAAAAATAAAAAATGAAATTAAAATGTTTACCAAAAAACTCCCCATAGAAAGGTGGAAAGGGGGTTACATGGAAAACTGCTATGAAATTCAGAATCTCATTTTAGTTAATATAATTCAAAGGTAGACACACTTGGGAGAAGGCACTGAAACAAAGATCTGAATAATTCTTACACTGATAGAAGCCAGAAGACACTGAAACCAAGAATTATAATATAGGTGTATAGGAGGGAGTATTTAATATATATTTTTATTAGAATTTATTGTTATCGAACCAAATGAGATTTTACAATTTCCAGAATTATGAGAGTTGCAATATATATATATTTTTTCCTTTTTTGTCTTTTTTACTGACTGGTAACGGGATCGCAACCCTCGGTGTTGTGCCCGCACCGCACTCAGCCAGTGAGCGGGAACCGGTCTCCACATGGGATCCGAACCCTCGGCGGGAGCGCCGCCGCACTCCCAAGCGGCGCATTCTCCAGTGCGCCACCGGGCTGGCCCGAGAGTTGCAATATTTTGCTCAATAAATATCAAGTTAGCGCTATTATAATGCAAAAAGAAATGAATGTTTAGTAGGCAATTTTTATATATCCTATTGTGGTACTAAAAAGACATTTATCTATTACTGCTAGACAAACTTCATCACATGGCTGTACTCACATGGGTGATGCTTTCTGATCCATTCTAAGCAATCAAATGCCACCTTTTTAGGCTTTTTCGGTAATACATAGTATTTCAGATTATGTCTGTTAAAGCTCATGCTAAACCTAAAAAGAAGCCCCAAACATAAAATTTAGTTATTATGAAAAACATAGCTTTGGTCATTGTTTTGGACTGAATGTGCACCACCCGTCCCCCACACCACCAAATCCTAACCCCACCAAATGTAATTGTATTAGGAAGTGGGGCCTTTGGAGAGTAATGAGGTCAACAGGGTGAAGTTATGAATGAGATTAGTGTCCCTTCAAGTAGAGACCTTGCTGGCTGCCCTCTCTCCCACGTGAGAAAACAAGAATACCACCATTTGCAAACTAGGAAGAGACCTTACCAGACACAGGATCTGCTAGCACCTTGATCTTGGACTTCCCAGCCTCCAAAGCCATGAGAAATAAATTTCTGTTGTTTAAGCCACCCAGTCTATGGTAATCTGTTACAGCAGGCCAAACTAAGATAGCTATATTCAAAAATTCAATGCTGGGGCCGGCCCGGTGGCGCACTGGATAGTGCGCCGCTTGGGAAGCGCGGTGGCGCTCCCGTCCGAGGGTTCGGATCCCATATACAGACCGGCTCCCGCTCACTGGCTGAGCGAGGCGCGGGAGCAACACCGAGGCTTGCGATCCCGTTGCCGGTCCCCGGTCCGGTACGGGGGCAACACTGAGGGTTGCGATCCGTTGCCGGACACGGAAAAAAGACAAAAAAAGACAAAAAAAAAAAAAAAAAGAAAGAAAGAAAGGCAGGAGGCAAAATAGTTTCCAAGTACATAAAGAGAAATACTGCAGGTTCTCACTCATAACTGGGAGCTGAATCTATAAATAAACAAATCAACAATAGAGACAGAAAGAAAGAGAGAAACAACAATCACAGTAATACATTAAACTTTTAGAAAACTAGAGGTGGAAAAGGGGAAGGGTGGGGGAGAGGAAGGGGGCCAATAAGGAATTGGTCAACGGACTCCATATTGTAATGATTAATAAGCTAACTATACTGATTTAACCACC
>NW_007726125.1:909938-917655 GCF_000696425.1 Galeopterus variegatus
AAAAAAAAAAAAAAAAAAAAAAAAAAAAAAAAAAAATTCAATGCTGATTTTCCACAATGCAAACTTAACTATCAAGTTGTCTTAAGTTGAATATTGTCACTGGCAGATTACATAATAGAACACTAAAATGGTTAGGCTAAGGATTAAAGAAAAGAACAGTGATAAAGAAGGAATGTCTATGGGGCTAGAAGACAAAAAGATTAGGATTGTAGAAGAGAACACATGTAGAAAAGACAAGGTCAGTCTCTGTCTGAGATGAGGTTGACTAAAAGCAGAGATGGCTAAAACATTATTTAAAAGATTAAAGGAAAATCCTAGAGGAAATACTGACTGTACATAAAGAGCTGAAGCTCTACAGATCATGGATCACTTTATTTTTGCTCTGGGTCTCAAACAGAATGTAGCTGACTCTGAGACAGATGTGCTCCTCCTCCTACGGTCTATTGCTCTTGGCACCCCATTCCCTCCCTCCCATTTCCTTAGGGAGCTCTCTTCATTATCTCCTCTCGTATTTCCAGTCTCTTCGGGGAATTTTTCCCTTCTGTCCCTTAATGTCTAGGACCACCAATTCCAAACACAATAAAAGCTTCTCTTGACCCTTTATTCTACACCACCTCTCTCTTTCCCTCCAATGGCAAATTTCCCAGAAGATACTTATGTCTCTAACCAACTAATCATACATCCAATTTCAGTTCTCATCACTTCCCTTATGATTTTTGCCACTACCATTCTGCCAAAGCTGATTTTTTTCAAAGCTTTTAAAACTAAAGTGAGGAAATTGTCACAGGGCCCCTAGAAGACCATGGACATTCTAGTGCTCTAGGTTTCAACTATATCCAATCCACAGGAAGAAGAGATAACACTGGGAACAAGTTAGAGGTAGAACACAAAGACATCTCTGTGCCTGGGTTGATAGAAGGAAACAAAGAAGACCATAAACTTCAATAACCTGTTGTAGGGAGGTTGCCTGTATCCAGGAGCTGGGGATCAGAGGGAGAAAAGGTGGGGAATGAAACCACTGGTTTCCTGTCTTTGTATCTAAATCCAAGCTAGATGGGTCCACACAACAGGCAGCAGTAATCTTCCAAATGCATTTGGTATACACAATGGTCTTCTTTCAGAACCCATTCTCCCTGACTTCTCTGTACTCCACGTTGCTGGCTCTCCTGACTGAAAACCCCGTATTAATTTAACTCTTACAACTTTACATTTCCATGAATTTTTACTACTCCTTATATCTCTTATTTCTCCATCTACTTCTCTTCTTCCTTTGCTTACTCCTTAAGTGATAACCACTCCCCAAATGCCTGGCTTTCTGCCTTTCTTCTATTTTTCTCTTTCAGTACTCTCACTGCTTTCAACAGCACCCAAATCTCATTCCCATGAGTCCCAACCTCTGTCCTCAGCTTATACCTCTTCTCAGAGTTCTAAACCATTTTCCAACAGCTTTTAGACCAGTGGTCTAAAACTGGAGTATGCATACCCCTAGGTGTTCACAAAGACTTTCTAAGAGTATATGAGCAAAGATAAATTTAAAAGAATCCAGATCCTAAACTTTCACATGTAGTTTTTCCTAAGACTGATCTGAGAATGCTCCACAGTCAAGACATCCTGCTGGTTTCTGCTTTCCCAGTTTTTCCTTTTGTCCTCTCACTTTCTAAAAACAAATAAACCCTGCCCCTCACCCATTCTGAATTTTACCAGCATGCATTGTTCCCGATGTGAAAAATTCCAGGACACTGGCTTCATGTGTCTAAGTGTTTTACTTATTTATGTTAAGGGTGAAGAGTAACATTAGGCACAAATTATTTTGGTCCTTATTGAGATGTTCTTATTGGAATGTTCTGATTTCAGATGTAGTGAGAGTAAGGTGGCAGGGGTGCTTATCATTTTCACTTTATGATGCTGCTGCTTTCATCCCTGACTACTGTCACAGAAGGTATTACTCTGAGAGCCTTATGAAACTATTGTTAAACAATACTTCAAAACCATCTCTCTTATGATATCTTTTATATGTACAAAACACTCAAGAGTTCTTTTAGTGCTCAAAGTGGTAGAAGAATGTGTAGCAGACTGTGGCAAAAAAGGAGGTAGATAAAAGATACATACATCCGTGGACTATTTTGATCATCCTCAGTTAATTATTTACAATCACTGCTATAGCAAAAGAAACTAGAGTCCTGATAAAATTATGGCATGAAAAGAACTGCCTGGGAATACAAATAAGAAAATCTCTAAACTTATTTAAGCTGATTTGCACTTAAGCTGAGAATGTGCACGAGGTCTCCGTACTGATAAGAATGCTGTAATGACTGTGCACAAGAATGGCCTTACTGATTTTCCCCACACTTTATTTTTTTTATTTTTTTATTTTTTTCCTTTTTTTGTCTTTTTTCGTGACCGGCAACGGATTGCAACCCTCAGTGTTGCGCCCGTACCGGACCGGGACCGGCAACGGGATCACAACCCTCGGTGTTGCACCCGCACCTCGCTCAGCCAGTGAGCGGCCGGTCTGTATGCGGGATCCGAACCCTCGGCGGGAGCGCCGCCGCACTCCCAAGCGGCGCACTGTAGCAGTGCGCCACCGGGCCGGCCCTCCCCACACTTTAAACTACACTTTAATTTCAGAAAAGTGTTTTATTCATTAAAAAAAACCCTTTGGGTCAGAAGGAGACAAAAACAAGTGTTGGTGAGGGTAGGAGGAATTGGAACTCTCATACATGGCTGGTAAGAATGTAAAATGATGCAGCTGCTTGGGAAAACTGTGTGGCAATTCGTTAATAGGTTAAACAGTTACTTTATGACCCAACAATTCCACTCCTGTGTATATACCCAAGAGAAATGAAAACATATGTTCAAACAAAAACCTGCACATGAATGTTCATAGCAGTATCATTCATAATAGCCCCCAAATGGAAGCAACTGATGAATGGATAAAGAAAATGTGTGGGAGCTGGCTGGTTAGCTGAGATGGTTAGAGCGTGATGCTGGTAACAGCAAGGTCCAGGGTTCAATCCCTGCACCGGATGGCTGCCAACAACAAAAAAAGTAGTATACCTATACAATGAAATGTTATTTAGCAATAAACCTTGAAAACATAACGCTAAGTAGACAGTCACAAAAGACTACATATCAGAAGATTTCATTCATGTGAGATATCAAGAATAGGTCAATCTATACACAGGAAGTAGATTAATGTTTGTCTAGGGCTGGTAAGGGGGGACATGTGAGGAAAAGAAGACTGGACTGCTAATGGGTATGAATGTTTTTGGAGAGTGCTGAAATGTTATAAAACTGTGGTGATGCTTGTACAACTCTGAATACACTAAAAACCATTGGGTTGTACACTTTAAATATGTGAATTGTATGGTATATGGATTATATCTCAATAAAACTGTTATTAAAAACATCTGGTACATAGTCTGAGAAAAAAAGAAAAAAAAAAGGGCTGGCCCATGGCTCACTCCAGAGAGTGTGGTGCTGATAACACCAAGGCCACGGGTTTGGATCCTATATAGGGATGGCCGGCTAGCTCACTGGTTGAACGTGGTGCTGACAACACCAAGCCAAGGGTTGAGATCCCCTTACTGGTCATCTTTAAAAAAAAAAAAAAAAAGACCAGTAAGGGGATCTTAACCCTTGACTTGGTGTTATCAGCACCACATTCTCCTGAGTGAGCCACAGGCTGGCCCATAATCTGAAAATTTTTTGATTGTGACATAACTGTAAAAAACAGAACTGCTTACTAGTTAATTCAGTCAAACAAATTACTTTTATACTACAAATAATGACATGAGATTAGAACATAAAGTTGTAGATCACAAATGCAACTAAAACCAAGACAAATATTTCTACCACAAAGGACTGTGGGTCACTAACCAAAAGTAATATTCACATAATTTATAATGAAAAAATTAATAGACCCTTAGAGTTTATTATATAGAACAAATCTTACCTTGCCTGTTGAAAAATAAGATGTTTGAAATTACCAAATATCTAGTCAGAGACAGTTCCCATAAATTGATAAGTGGATAAATAAAATGTGGAATATCCAGACAATGGAATATTATTCGGCCATAAAAATAAGTGAAATACTGACCAATGCAACAACATGGATGACTACTGAAAACATGCTCAGTGAAAGAATTCAGGCACGAACGAGAGGGGAGGAAGGGGGAGTGATTGCTAATGGGTACCAGGTTTCTTTTTGGGGTAATGAAATGTTCTAAACTTAGATTTGGGGGATGTTTGAGCAATTCTGTAAAAATCCAAAAAACCCCACTAAACTACCCTTTAAACGGGAGAATTTTATAGTGTATGAACTATATCTCAATAAAAATTTAAAAAACCCAAAACCTTTGGATTCCAGCGTTTCTTGAGCAAGATTATACTGTATGTTGCCATTAAAATAGTGAATATTACCAGGTCCAGAGTGTCTAACTCATGTCACTTGAAAGTGATGTGAGAGGAAATGGAGTCAACTTGTGTTCAGCTCTTGTTGCTTTTGGAACTGAGATAGGTCTCATGGGGATGTGCACTAATTAGTTTACGTGAATTAGAAAATGAAGTCAAAATTTTTTTACATATAAAAATTATCTAATTTGGCCAATTGACGTCGCAATGTAGAGTAGCTCTGCCAATTAGATTATATGATAGTCATTTCCCAATATTTGACAGAGCCAATCTGCAGCCACAAAATTTTGATAAAACTATATTTAAAAACATATCACACAATTAAAAACAAAACAAAACAAAAAATACCCCAAACATATCACACAATAAAAGAATGTTGCCAAAAACATCACATTACGAAAGGTATACTGAGCTAATGGTATTTTGATTTCCCCAACTCTACCACATGTATTGGATACAGGACAGGGTTCTCGTTGAAAGAGCAATGAGCATACTTAATAGTCATTAGATAAGTCTTGGTAAGGCTTTTTTAAAGGGTATATTTGCCAGAAAAAGTGAATAACAAATGATCTTGCTTATTTTGCCAGTCAGATAGTTTCCAATTTCTTGCTTACCACAAAATTTGGAGGACTAATTGAGATGCCAGCTGACAAATCATTAAAAATAATTTTTGATGACAGATCATTATGTAATTTTGGCATATATGTCAGAAGGAATTCAAATAATTGAGTGTTACTGCTACAATAAAATAGTTCCCATTCTCCTCTTCATATTTATGTGAGCAATACTTCTCAGTGCTTAAATCTATAAAAATAAGAAATATGAACTGACTCAATTCATCTGTAGATATGTGAACTACTGAAAAACAAAAAGTCCCATCTCATTAAGACACACATTCTCAGTCAAAATTTATGCTTAAAGGGCCGGCCCGGTGGCGCACTGCTACAGTGCGCCGCTTGGGAGTGTGGCGGCGCTCCCGCCGAGGGTACGGATCCCACATACAGACCGGTTCCCGCTCACTGGCTGAGCGAGGTGCGGGCGTGACACCGAGGGTTGCGATCCCGTTGCCGGTCCCGGTACGGGCGCGACACTGAGGGTTGCAATCCGTTGCCAGACACAAAAAAAGACAAAAAGGAAAAAAAAAAAAATTTATGCTTAAGGATTATTTTTAAAATATATTTAAGTTGTTACAATCAATTATGTACTACTAATGATTGTAATAATTCAATCCAGAAGAAAATTTCAGTATGGGAAATTAAAAAACAAATTTTAATTTATAAATTTTTCTTGCAGGTATAGTAAGCAACAAGATTTCATGCATAAAAATATTTTACCTTAGGATAAACTTCTATGGGAGAAATGAAAGAGAAATATGAGCTCAAGGAGAAAAGGGAAAAATGTAAAATATCCGATTATTAAAGACTTAAAAGTTTTTAATGTGTTTTGTAAATGATCAAAGATTTTTTTTCTTTGTGGTTGGCTAGTATGGGGATCTGAACTTTGGGGTTACCAACACCATGCTCTAACCAAGTGAGCTAACTGGCCAGTCCCTAATGTCTTTTGTAAATGGGTGATAATGGGTATAAAATTGTTGTTATGTTTATATTCCATTGGATACATTTTTAAAAGCTAGAGAACAATATGGTAAAAATGTTGATAATTATAACAGACCACATTCTCTTTATTTAAACTCACGTTGAAAAATCTTAGGTGTCGGGCTGGCCCGGTGGTGCACTCTGTAGAGTGCGGTGCTTGGGAGCATGGCCGCGCTCCCGCCGAGGGTTCGGATCCCATATAGAGACCAGTCCGCTCACTGGTTGAGCGCGGTGCAGGCGTGACACTGAGGGTTGCGATCCCATTGCCGGTTGCAGTACGGGCGCGACACTGAGGGTTGCGATCCCGTTACCGGTCACGAAAAAAGACAAAAAGGAAAAAAAAAAAAAAAAAAGAAAGAAAAATCTTAGGTGTCAAGTTAAAAATGTGCAAGTGGTACATAGTTTTCTAAGAGTCCTTTAGGATGTACATGTGACAGAAGAAAGTATGAAGATGGCTGTCTTGGTCATCACCACTCATCCCTTAAACATCCCAAACCACACATCTAAAATCATATTCTTACCTATCCTCTCCACCAACCTTCTCCCATCCTGCATTTCCAGTTATGGTCAATGGTACTAGTCACCTGCTCCAGAAACTATTATAAACTTCAACTGTGACCACCCTTCTCATCGCAATCTGTTGCCAGTCCTGTTGATTCAACTCTGCCCTCTCTCTTCACTTTGTCCCCTCCTTCCCCTTCTGCTGTTAACACTACCATAATCATCTCTTTCCCAGAAGACTGAAATAGGTTCCTAAAGGACTGTCTTGCCTCTAGCCTCTTATTCCCCTACTCCATATTCTATCCTACTGCCAGAGTTATCACCCAACTATACAGTTTAGATCAAGTCATTTCCTAGGTCAAAGTGCCTACAGAATCAAGTCCAAACACTTTACCATCATAATAAGCAAGACCCTCCAGGATCTGGCCTCAAGTAAACTTTCCAGGGTCAACCCTTCTCCACTTATTCAATGGATTATTCCCCATTCCTTTTGCCTGATCTGTACTTTCATGCCAGGAACTTCAGCCCTAAATTCTCACTCTTTGCCTGTTAAAATCCCACTTCACATGGCTATAATCAAAAAGACAGACAGTAACAAGTGTTGGTGAGAAGGTGGAGAAATTGCAACCCTCATACACTGTGCCATGGTGCAGGTGCTTTGGCAAACAGTTTAGCAGTTCTTCAAAAGGTTAATCACATAGTTACCATACAACCCAGCAATTCCACTCCTAGGTATATACTCAAGGGAAATGGAAACATACATCCTGCCTTTGGTTGAATGTCCCCCCAAAAACTTAATTCCCACTGTAACTGTTGAGGGTGGGAAATCTTATTATGGTAATTGAAAGGTGGGACCTTGAAGAGGTGATTAGATTGTAGGACCATACTATAGTGAATGGATTAAAAATGTTGATCATGGGCATGGCTTTAAAAAGACCTTGAAGAGGTGATTAGATTATAGAACATACTATAGTGAATGGATTAAAAATGGTGATCATGGGCATGGTTCTGATGGCTTTAAAAAGAGTGAATGAGAGGGCCGGCCCGGTGGCGCACTGGATAGTGCGCCGCTTGGGAAGCGCGGTGGCGCTCCCGCCCGAGGGTTCGGATCCCACATACAGACCGGCTCCCGCTCACCGGCCGAGTGAGGCGCGGGGGCAATATCGTTGCTTTTGCTTCCCAGGCTGGTCTCCTTTGTTGGTGGTGGT
>NW_007726125.1:917732-950897 GCF_000696425.1 Galeopterus variegatus
AAAAAAAAAAAAAAAAGAAAAAAAAAAAAAAAAAAAAGAGTGAATGAGGAGGTTACTCTCCACTGTCTCTGGTCCGCCATTTTCTGCAATGTGAGACCACTGTGTCACCGTCACCACCAAGACCCTCACCAGATGTATTCCCTGCACTGTGAACTTCCCAGCCTCCAAAACTGTAAACGATAAATCTCATTTTCTTTATAAATCACCCAGTTTCAGGTATTTTGTTATAAGCAACAGAAACGGACTAATACATGTCCACACAACAACCTGTACACAAATGCTCACAGCAGCATTATTCATAATAGCCAAAAACCTGAAAACAGCTCAAATATCCAACAAATGATGGATGGATAAATAAAACAGAGTAGCATACATAAAATGAAATACTATTTGAAAATAAAAAGGAATGAAGAACTGATACATGCTACAACATGGATGAATTCTGAAAACATTATGCTCAGTGAAAGAAGTCAGTCATGAAAGGCCACTTATTGTATGATTCCATTTACGTGAAATGTCCAGAATAGGAAAGAATCTGTAGAGACATTCTATCTCAATAGAGCTGTTTAAACTTTTTTACAATAACCACCCATCTTACAATGCCTGCTTCCTTTATAAAACTTTATCTAGCTTCTCTTCATTAAGTTAGTTGTTATCTCAGGTTATAGTTAATATTGCCTTCCTGAATTCCTGCAGTTGTAATTTACATCTCTAATCACCACTTACTTCTTTCTGCAATTTGATGTAGTATTTAAAGGGTTCTGAAAGCAAATTACTGGAGTTTAAGTCCTCACTCTAAAACTTGCTAGGTATACAACCTAGTGCAAGGTACATAATCTCTTTGTGCCTTAGTTTCCTCATCCATAGGACAGGGAAAACAGGAGTACCTTTGTTAAGAATTTTGCGTGGATAAGTGAGTTAATACACATAGAATGCCAAGAACAGTGCCTGGTACATTGTACAGGCCAGATATGTAAGTGTTAGCTATTATTGTTGCATTATAGTTAACTCGGTATGTCTATATGTCTGCCTCTTTGCTCTCTCCCAGTTTGTATTTTCCCAGTTCTCTCCCAGGTTCTAAGGGGATGCAATAATGCCTTGTTCTATTATCCATTCTTGTATTCCCCAAAGAGGAAAATTACTGCAGACTGGCATGAGGAGAGGAGCAAAGGAGCCATGGCTCCAACACAAGGGATACCTGAATTCATCAGGGCCACACACAGTAACAGTTGGGCAAATTTAAACACAGAGTCTATTGGTAGAAAAGAAGGCCAGGAAATAGCGTACCAGAAAGTGTTCCTTAAAATCTTCTACTTCCACAAAAGGATTTATACCTTCCCAAGTGCACAGGAGTACCAAATATGTTAAGGAATCAATGTATGTGTCCAAATTTTCACACTTCACCCACATTTATCAAAATTCCTCCATATGTTTCATTTATTCTTCATTCTTACCAACTGCCAGTTATGCACAAGGCACCACGTGCTAGAGTCTGGAAATGCACAATCTTGTTTTTCCAGGCAGATTTCCTTCCCACAGTACTGGCAAAAGAGATTCAAGGTGTCTGCCTCTAAATAAATATGTATACTGTTTACTCAAATATAAATCACAAATCCTTTATAAAAAGTTATTCAAAAGGTAGTGAATTTATATCATTTCTTTTAACTATGTGCATTTGCCAATTAATGTAACTGACCTAAAAAGAACACTAGATTGCATCTGGCATAAGCTGATGGAAAAAAGCTAAAAACAGTGCCTATTAGAAAAAAGAAAAATTTTCATAGATCAATGTAGTACTTGTAGAAGCAAATTTCTAGCATATAGGTTATTTATTAGAACCTAAAATATAATATTACATCTTAAATACAGCATTATAATGCATATCAATTATGGAAGCAAGGTATCTCTTTTTCCTCTGTATTTTATACAGACACTCTTCCGTGAGATTAAATTAAAATATTCCATTCCAAATTTTGTGATCACACACACAAAATTCTGAGGACTCTAAAATTCTTACATATGAGCATAATAATCATTAGTGCCATGTAAAAGTGCTATTAGCAACAAAATATTTTAAGCTAACCCAAACAACTTAAGGATAGAAGAAACCCAAAGTGCTTGAATTCTGTTTTAAATCAGATAATTTAGAAGCTGTCAGTCTCATCTGTCAAGGCTTTTGTAGCCATCTTAATCTCATGACTCCCCCCTCTTCATTATCCCTCATATGGAACTTTCAGTTCTTCTCATAACCCCGATACTGTCATTGTTTTTATTGCTAACAATATTTATAGAGTCAGCCTGTCTTTATTTTCTTTCTTTTTTTTTTTTTAAAAGATGACCAAGGGCCGGCCCGGTGGCGCACTGGATAGTGCGCCGCTTGGGAAGTGCGGCGGCGCTCCCGCCCAAGGGTTCGGATCCCACATACAGACCGGTTCCCGCTCACTGGCTGAGCGAGGCGCGGGAGCAACACCGAGGGTTGCGATCCCGTTGCCGGTCCCTGGTCCGGTACGGGCGCGACACTGAGGGTTGCAATCCGATGCCAGACACGGAAAAAGACAAAAGACAAAAGACAAAAAAAAAAAAAAAAAAAAGATGACCAATAAGGGGATCTTAACCCTTGACTTGGTGTTGTCAGCACCACGCTCACCCAGTGAGCAAACCGGCCATCCCTATATGGGATCCGAACCCATGGCCTTGGTGTTATCAGCACCGCACTCTACTGAGTGAGCCACGGGCCGGCCCCAGCCTGTCTTTATTTTCAAATGAACAAAAGCTGTGCTTTAAAAATCCACCCTGTTCAGTAATTACTTCTTTAGGCATTCCACATTAATGTTTATACCTCAAACTCAAGATGGCCACTAATAAAATAGAAGGAAACAATATATATATATTTTTTTTAAAGATGACCGGTAAGGGGATCTCAACCCTTGACTTGGTGTTGTCAGCACCACGCTCAGCCAGTGAGTGAACCGGCCATCCCTATATGGGATCCGAACCCGTGGCCTTGGTGTTATCAGCACCACACTCTCCCGAGTGAGCCACAGGCCGGCCCGGAAACAATATTTTATTCTTGGTCCACAACAGATATTAAATAAATATTTGCTGAGTAAATGAACCTACCAAAGAATGCATCTCTCTACAAACGCAGGTAGAGGTACAAAATAATCCCGTGCAACCTAGATGTAATGTAGGATATTTTTTATAGTAGTTTTTATTACTGAATAATTATGGATTTGGTGGCAACAAGAAGCTGCCGAGATGAAAATAAAGTAAAAAAGCTGTTCTTCATAGTTTCTGGACTATTTTCAACATCCTGGATACAACTGGGATTTTAGGGGAAATGACAAAGCGGGATCATCTGTTCATCTAATGAAGTATAGTCTGGAACATATGGAAGCCAAAATGAGATAAATAAAGCTAATTTATTACTGGACCAGGGTCAATAGGTACTGCATGCAATTTATCCCTACTTCCAAAGTAGGTGCTGGGATAGTTCTAATTTCAGTAAGTGAAGAAAAGACCTAGGACCCTGGTTCCCAAACTTTGCTGTACATTGGAATCACTTGTTTAAGCAAGTATGCTTAAAAAACATACTGGCTCCCAGCCCCAACATTCTGATTTACCCGACATTGGGTACAATCTGGGCACTGGGAGTTTTTAAAGCTCCAAGGGTGAGTCCATTGTGCAGCAACTCTGGGAACCAGTGCCCTACATTATTAAAATACATGACTTTCAACTACTTACACCTGAGGTCTGAGAATCTTCAGCTGAGTGAGGATGTCCTTCTGAACCCTGGGATTAGCTGTGGCGGTAAGAGCCATCACTGGAACAGAAGGAAACTTCTGGCGAAGCATATTCATTCGTTTATAATCTTGACGAAAATCATGTCCCCACTAGTTGGAAAAAAATACTGCTTTTCAGACTATTCGGATCTTCTTTATATGGAAAGCCAACACTGGTCAATATATTAAGAACTACCTTATTCTTCAGTGAAATAGAATAGTTCACTCAATGTGGGTTTTCCTTCAGTTGTGAAAATATATATACTATTGTTAGTATACATTTATTGATATTTCAAGACATAAATAACAGTATTTACCTGACTGACACAATGTGCTTCATCAATAACAAAACGTGCCAAGAGCTTCCTCTCATACAGATTCTCCAGAGTAGAAATCAGCCTGTTACTTGCACAGACCTAGACCAGAAATACATTAGACATTTAAAGACATTTAAACACATCACTTAATGATTTTGTTGTCTTTAAGTTCCATTACAACTAAAGCAGTATTAAAACCTCCATGTAGGGCCGGCCTGTGGCTCACTCGGTAGAGTGCGGTGCTGATAACACCAAGGCCACGGGTTCGGATCCCATATAGGGATGGCCGGTTTGCTCACTGGCTGAGCGTGGTGCTGACAACACCAAGCCAAGGGTTGAGATCCCCTTACCGGTCATCTTTAAAAAGAAAAAAAAAAACAAAAAACAAAAAAACCTCCATGTAAAATTGGCTCTTATTTCAATCTATGAACAGAGAATAGCAGAAGAGAAAATAGCAAATTAGACATTTTAGAATGTGCTCCTGCATTCATCAAACAGTTTACTTATTAGGTAAGTGGTTCTAAGATTTTTTTCTGCCTCAATACATCAGAAGGCCACCACAAATTTACATTGGTAACAGGTTACAGATGTATGTTGTGTGTGCATGTTGTTTGGGGGAAAAAAACCCACACACACAACACACATGAAGGTACTTCAAAATGTTCATGGAAAGGGCCGGCCCGGTGGCGCACTGGATAGTGCGCCGCTTGGGAAGCGCGGCGGCGCTCCCGCCCGAGGGTTCGGATCACACGCACCCAAAAAAAGCTAGTAGGGAAACTTGCCAGAATTTGAACCCAGATCTGCCAAAACTCCAAAGTCAGACCATAATTGTGTCTCCCAGTGTGTAAATATCTATCAAATACTTTGTGCACATGTGTGAACATGCCAAACTTTGAATGATTTAAGTATAACCTGTATTTTAATACTTAGGACAGCATCATAAAATTAATTTCTAAATGAATATGTATTTTTCCATAAATTTCTGAAGTACCCTCATATGTGTTAGCTGTGTGCATGTTGTTTGGGGGAAAAAATCACACATACGCACAAACACACACACATTTCATAGCTCTGTCCATGACAGGTCCTAGAAGTAGTGACATTCCAGTAGCAACAAGCATGTCTAGAACCCAATCTTGACAGCGACGTGTCAAAAGGACTCAGAAGCCAGCCCAGCCCGATGGAGCTCTCCTGGTCAAATCCAGGACAATCAGAACATTGAAATACATAATGATAATTGATTGTAACCCACTGAAAAAGAATCCATGAGTTCATACTGATATAAACAAATATGTGGGATAAAGGGAAAGTTCTTCATTATCATAGAATGCCAACTAAATTAGAAAAATCATAATTTGGCATCCATCAAATAATAGATTTGGGGAAGAACCATCAATGGATGCTAAAACTTATGGGTAAAAGTCTGATGATTTACGGATATTTATGTATTCTCAAAATATCCCGATAGGATATATATTAATTACAAAGGCAAAACAAACAAACAAACAAACAAACCAAAAAAACAACCAGAAAAACAAAAGAGTAACTTTACAGTGGAGAGGTCTGGCAGACACTACTTTAACCAAGTGATCAGCTGACTAACATTATCAGTAATGGAGTGAGTTGACATCAAGTGCCTCCTGACAGGAAGCATGAGAGCATATCATCACTTCTGTGATATTCACGTCAAAATGAATAACATGAATCTAATCAGGAGGAAACATAAGATAAACCCAAATTGAGGGGTCATTGTCAAAACTGTCCTTCAAAAATGACAAAGTATAAAAGACAAAAGAGCGAAAAACTGTTTAGATGAAAGAAGATTTACGTTAAGGGAAACGACAACTGAATGCAATGCATGATCTGGGATTTTCTTTTGTTATAAAGGACATTATTGGGACAATTAGTGAAACTGGAATAAGGTATACAAATTAAGTAATAGTATTGTATCAATGTACGTTTCCTAATTTTGATAACTGACTAAGGTTATGTAAGAGAATTCCTTGTTTTTAGGATACACATAGTAAAGTATTTAGGGTTAAAAAGGTATCAGTCTGCAACTCACTCTCAATCAAGTGTTTCATGAAAAAAATAGAGAAATAATGATAAAGTAATTATAGCAAAATGTTACATTTAGGGTTTCTGAGTAAAAGTTATACAGGAATTTTTGTACTATATTGTACATTAAAAATTCTCAACATTTAAAAAATATATGCTGATAACACCAAGGTCAAGGGTATATACACATACACACATGTATATATGTATTCTAGTAGCCTTTAATATCATATTTTAAAATAATGATAAAATACAAACCTTCTCTGGAGTAACATACAGAAGTTTTATAATTGGGTCTTTTTTTGATAATTGGAGGTAAATACTTGTAGCTTCTGAATCAGTCTTATCACCTGTCAGATATGTAGCTGGAATCTAAGTATAATAGTGAACAATTTAAATTTTACACATTAATCTGATTTAAGATTACATTTATCCTTAGATTTTACAAATATAAGTCACATATCAAACTTGTCAAAGGAAAAACAGTACATTTTTTTAAAAAGCATAACTTAAAATAGTCTTCCCATTGCTAACTTCCTTTTCTTTACTTGCTTTGCTTTTCATATCTGTAAATAAGATAAACATGAATTTAGCATCCCAGTGATTCTTGTCCTAATGTATGGCTACTTTTTTAAGGAAGTGTATCTTCAGAGTTTTAATGCATAATGGCAATAAAAGCAAAGTGCCATAACATCACGAATGACTGAACAATGGCTACCGTCAACACACTAAGATATTCTTTGGAAGAAAAATCAAACCAGTGGTCTTGTTGTGGGGTGGTGACTCATAATCCTGAAAACAGTTCTGTTTGATCACAACATGAAGAATTTAGTAGAATACATTCATATACTTCCTTACACTCAGCTATGATGAAAAAAGACGTGTGTGAGTATGTGTATGTGTATACATTTTAAGATATAAGGGAAAGAGAACTATGCTGATCTGGCAGTAATAAAAAAATCCTTTTATATTAGTAAAAAAAATTTACATCAGTAAAATACAGGTTAAAAGTTCTTACTAAAATACATTCTTGTAAAATAAAATTAGATCAAACTATATGAGGTTATCTGTATCAGAATTTTCAAAGATTTGTGCTCATTATAAACTTAATTTAACTGCTATGCTTTATTCTTATAATTCATGCATGTTTTCATTAATATTTCTATGTTATAACTTACATCCAAGGAAGTCAGCTTTTGGACTTGATCTACTATTAGTGATCTCAAGGGAGAAATGACAACAGTGACTCCAGGGGAAACACAGGCGGGTAGCTGGTAACACAAACTTTTCCCACCTCCTGAAAGAGAAAAAAATGAAAAACAAAAACAAAAACAAAAAAACCCGGTTAGATTCTATGTTGAGAGCATGGACGTAAAAGTTACAAAGGAAACCACATACAATATTTAAAATTAATTAATAGGACACAAAGCGATACTGCCCATGGTGTCAATAATTTGCCATACTTGAATGAGCCAAACTATTTAGGCAATTTAAATAATGTGTAAAAACAATCTTTTAGGACATCTTATATAGACACAAGAGCAAAAGCAAGAATCAGGGCAGGAAAGTTAAATGCAATGGAATTGCTCACAGTCTGCTTGGTAAACCCGAATACAGTAAACTTTTTATTTTTGGCAGTACAAGGGGTCTAAAACTAATGATACTAGTATTAAAACAACTACATTCCATATAATATTTATTTTTTTAAAGAGTAATAAAATATAGAACACTAAAAATGATAGAGAACATGGTTTACTATTTATCTGATGATGCAGAAGGCACTTTTAGGATCTCAATTTTTTAAAACTGTTTGAGCCTCTTTTTTTGGCATTGGCAAGTACAGGGAATGAACCTGTGACCTTGGTGTTATCAGCATCACACTCTAACCAACTGAGCTAACTGGCCAGCCAAGTATGAGCCTCTTAACACAGAATTGAGCTTTAACTCTTATCAGTAAGAAACTAACTTCCAATTTTCTTTGGGATGGGTAGAACTAAATTTTGTGTACTAACAGACGATAAAGAAATTACAAAAGACCAAAAAAAAAATCTCTCCCCATGTAACTCTAATTCAAAATGAAAAGAAAATCAGTACACATTTCATGATGAAGTGATTATTCCCTAATTTTCAATTTCTCCCATCTACTGATGGTAAAAGCTGATGCCAAGCAGTTTTTAGGGCTTCAATCTGTTTTTTTAGACTATACATCACATTCCTTCCTTTTTGTATGTGTAGTAAGTAAATTTCATTTTGGTATATATGTGGAAATGTCAAGGAAAGAGCAGGACACTTAGAATGAAGAGACCTGAATTCTAGTTTCTATTTTACCACTTAATCAGCTATGTGAACTTAGACATGCCATTAAACCTTCATACCTCAATTTTATCACCTGAAAAATGTACTAGATCCATGGTTTAAAAAAATTTTTTTTTGTCTGAAAGAAACCTTGTGTGTGTGTGTGTGTGTGTGTGTGTGTGTGTGTGTGTGTGTGTGTGTGTGTGTATATATATAAATCAAGAGCTTAAAATTGGGGTGGAAAGAACCTTAAAAATGCCCTTGAAACCCTAAAGGATCATGGAAGTCCTGAAAAAAATCACTCGGTTAGATCACTGCCAAATTCCTTCCCAGTGTTAAAGTTTTGGAGTACCAAATTAGAGTCTAAATGGAAGACACAGAGTGATCAACAAGTTAATAAAATTTGAAATGCTAATTATTGAACCAACGTCATCTAAATTTTAAGATCAATTCAGAAACTTTCAGATGCCCAGTCAGCATTATTTAATAAAGATGGCAATAACTAACTTGCCAAAGGTCACAACAAGGCAAGTAAAAGGAAGCAGGAAAAAAAAAATGCAGAGGGAGAACTATACATAGGTATAAAAACTCCAAATTCTCCATGCATCCTTTCTTAATTGCTTATTCAATATTCTTACATGAATGACTATAAATCATTGAACAGCTGTTATAAGTTTTAGTAGCACAATGAAAAGTCCCAGACTATTCAAAATTAGGGCCAAGAAAGAATACGTTAAATGCTTTTCATTTAATCCCCAAGACGCCTTGTGAAGCAGGTACTTTATTATTATCCCCATTGCACACATGAAGAAACGGGTCCAGGGAGTGAAGTGCCTTGCCTATGCTCACACCACTTGCAAGTGCAGGCCATCACTCCAGAGCTGATGATTTTAACCACCATGCAACATTAGACTGTATCAAATAAACTGCCAGAAATGGTCATGGTCTCTGACAGTGATTTTTTGTTCACTTTCCAGATTTATTTAGACTAGAAAAATGAAAAATTCCCAAAGATAAATTCTAAATCAATTTAACACAATGAGTTGAAATCTTAAAGGGCTATAAACTTTATGATGTCGACAACTAGAACAGAGGATATGAGGTAATATACTTTTTCACTACAGCATGGGAAGTTTAAGAGGTCCCTAAATGACAGAAATACTGTGTAGGTGTTCCTTTTATTTCTATTAAAGGGCTTTCATTTAACATCTGCCAGTGGATTCCTGCCAATTCATATCTAAAAATACATACCAGTGGGCATTAGGATAAAACAGTCTTCACCAAGCAGTGCAGCATTGATCGCCTCTAGCTGATTAGTTCTAAAATTATGCAGGCCAAATTTTTTATGAAATATCTTCATCATTTCTTTTGTGTGAGGAAAATCAAGACTTTGGAAACATTCATGTTTCAGATTTCTGGATGCTAGATTTTGCGCCGATTTGTCTAAGAAAATGATCAACATTAAGAAAAATCAGTGCACGGAGGTAACAAGTCAGTTTTAGCATTTATCCTTCACCCCGCAGAATCACTGGCATACGTTTCCCTATAGCATATGTCTTTCACCATTTACCGGGGTTTCCTTCCCAACAAACCTCAAAAGCCATCAGAGACTTCCCAAGGGCTCAAGTCTTTCCTTGACTTTTCTGCAGCACCTTACCACTGCCATTCACTCTCTCCATCCTCTTCTCCCTTGACCTCCTAGACAATCATGGGGTTTCAATTCACTACAAATTCCCTTTCTTGGCTCCACTTCCTCTACCTGCCCCTTAAAACTGGGAGTCCATCAGATACTTGGGACTGGGCTCTTTTTTTGTAATTTTCCTAGCCCTGTGATCTTAAACATAGCCTACATGCAGAGAATGCCTAGATCTCTCTTGAGACCAGAATGACACCCTCTTAAGTTCCATCCTACACGCATCTCCAACTGTCTGCAAGTCATTTCTACCTAATTGACTTACCAACATTTTAAGCTCGTCTTAAAATAGTCCTCCTCAGTTTTTCTCCAAAGTTGACTCTGCCTCCTGACTCCCCTATTTCTGTTAATAGTGTCACAGTTTTCCCAGTCACCCAGGTCTGAAACCTCAGCTTCCTCACATTCTTCTTTCATAACAGATCTCACGTCCTCCCCTGCTCTGCATCCTTTCTGTCGCAACTCTGGTTCACCACAGAGAACAAGAGGTACTTAGGCCAGCTCTGGCAGTTACCCTAACCTCAACAGTCAACTGTCTCAAAGATAATTGTGAACATCAAGTATGACACGTTCTAACATGATACAAAAATAAATCCATTAATGGTTACTTTAAAGGTCAACATCATAACTGTAAGAACAACCTCCATGGTATTAAGTCATCAATGGCAAAAATAGGGAAGGCTGTACTTTATAAAACCTTGCACATAAAAACTTGTTTCAGTTAAAATATACTTTTGATAAATTTATAGGGTTGATATAAAGTTTTAAAAATAATTTTGGCGGGCTGGCCCGGTGTTGCACTGGAGAAGTGCTCCGGTTGGGAGCGCGCTGGCGCTCCCGCCGAGGGATCGGATCCCATGTGGAGACCAGTTCCCGCTCACTGGCTGAGCGCAGTGCGGGCGCAACACCGAGGGTTGCGATCCCATTGCCGGTCCCCGGTACGGGCACGACACCGAGGGTTGCAATCCCGTTACCGGTCAGTAAAAAAGACAAAAAGGAAAAAAAAAAAATAATTTTGGCTTTTTTCTGGCACCTTTACAATGGCTAATTTCACTCTAAGAACTTCTCTCTCACTAAACTGTGAGCTCCAAGAGGGCAGGAACCAGTTGTTATCACTGCATTACCACAACCCAGCACAGTTCACGGCACATAGAGAGCACTAGGCCCAAAGAAATAACTGGATTGATTTTTAAATTTTCTGACTATGTATTGTCCTTAGATTGCCCTATATTTTCAAATTTTAAGACACAAATGTTTCTCTACTTTATAAATTAACCAATTCTCACCCATCCAGAATTCTAAAAATACACATATTTTTAGCATATAAATTCATCTTTGCTTTTGCCCATCCCCCAAAATCATTAAAAACTTGGCCCTCAGGAGCTTTATTGTTTTAAGGACTAAGAAATATTAATTTAAAGGCAAAGCACATTTGTAATGACTTTAGAGCTTTACTACAATAGGTTATAATTACACATTTTATAAAACTACAGCTGCTACAGAGACAAAAGAGCAACTTGCTTTTGAAATTGTGATTTGTAATTCATATTATCAGTGAAAATTTGCATAGAAACAATGCTGTTTTCAGGCAATGATGACTTGCTATGGTTTTTATTATGCAATTCCTATTTTGGACTGTTTTGTTTTCATATAATATCTAAGCATTCAATTTATTTTAAACTTACCAGTGTAATCCTGAATTGACTTTAAGAAGTTTTTATTCTGAGCAGTAGATATGGTTTTGAAGGCTTTAAAAGAAGAGAGAGGAGAGTCTCTCTCTCTCTCTCTGTTCTCTCTACTTCCACCATCTCGCAATGTGAGACCCCTGGGTCACTGTTACCACCACCAGATTCAGAAACTGGAAGCAATAAATTTCATTTTCTTTATAAATCAACCAGTTTCAAGTATTTTGTTATAAGCAACAGAAACAGACTAACAACAAATATTATAAACAACCGTATATTGTCCTATTATCTGCCTGTGAATTAACTTGAAATCAGATTGTCTCTATTCTATACCATGAGAGAACATACCTGTGTTTTCATTTAATTTCATGATAACTAAATAATATTTCCCTTAGGATAACCAAGGGCGTTGGAAGGCACAAAGTTTTATCAATTTACTATGATGTTTTGCTAACTCCATGTGTAAATCTCACCATGCCAGCACAAAGTATATCTTTAAGGGTTGGACAGGCAAGAGCCCACCTCTTGTTTTGCCCTGCCTGACATCCACGCTTCTCTTTAATGATAACAGCACAGTATCTAGATTTTCTTTTTAGAGAACTCCCACCAACCCTCACTCCTCAGTGGGCATCTGATATAAGGCAGCCCAGTGGGAATTAGGACTGGGGGGGTTTTAGACTGACTGGAAAACAGTACCTCTCTTTCACAAGCTTGATAGGCTGCTGGTGGACATCTTTGCTACCACACAAGGAAAGACCACTTGAGAATAAGACCAATGCAATGGAAAGCAGAAAGCAGATAAAAAGGAATATGGGTTTGAGATGCAGAGATGGGGCAGAAGACAGGAGAGAGAAGGCAAATGTGTGAGAGAAAAATCCTGATGACATATTTGGACATCTGAATCCTGCCAGCCCACTTCATATATTTTTGATTAAGACTTATGACTAAGAAATAGAATTTCGAAGGAGGTGAGATTTTTGGATAAAGGAAAGAAAAAAATGGTTTAGGGTAAAAATGGGAAGAAAGAAAGAGGTCTGCTTCACTTCTAGGGCCTAAGGCAAATGGGAGACAAAACCAGTTTAGTTTGGCCGCAAGGGAGACAGTATTCCAGGAGACAATGAGAGAAAGAAGGGGAAGAAAATGTTCTGAAGAACAGGAGACTGCGGGGCCGGCCTGGTGGCGCACTGCTACAGTGTGCCGCTTGGGAAGCGCGGCAGGCGGCTCCCACCGAGGGTTCGGATCCCACATACAGACCGGTTCCCGCTCACTGGCTGAGCGAGGCGTGGGAGCAACACTGAGGGTTACGATCCCATTGCCGGTCCCGGTCCGGTACGGGCGCGACACTGAGGGTTGCGATCCGTTGCCGGACACGAAAAAAGACGAAAAAAAAAAAAAAAAGGAGACTGCAAGAGTGTTGCTGACTGAGAAGAGCCAGTTGAAGGTTTTAAAAGGCAGGAAGGAGAGGAAGAGAGGACAGAACAGAGGGTCTGTACACAGAGCAGCATGGGGACAAGCACATACGTGAGAATGACCTGGGAAATTTGGACTTCTACTGGTGACTGAGGGAAATAGGGACGTGAGGTATGAGATGGTAAGAGTGAAATTGCTGAATTCCTATTTTACTTCTGTTTTCTCTGCAAGGAGAATCGGCGTCAGATTGGAGAGAGGAGAATGCACAATGGTCTGAAGGAACTGAAAGCCAGGACAGGCTCAGAGAAAGATACCAGAGTACCTAGCTACTAGAAAGGAGCTCAAGTCTCCTTGTCCAGACAGATTACACCTCAGAATACAAAGGAAACCTGCAAACAAGACCTCTGAGCCCCTGTCGCTGATACGTGAGGCATTAGTGAATAAGAGATTTGTTGGAAAGTGAAGACAGACAAACACTGTTCTCATTTTCAAAAAACTTTTAAAGTGATTGCCAAAAGCTACAGGCTGGTGATCTTGATGTCAATTCAAGGCAAAATTCTAGAACATGTTATCAAATGACTGCTTTGTGTGCTCTAAGGAGAGGGAACAATTAGAGAGTTAGCAAGAGCTCAAAAAAATAATCCAGCCATCTTAATGTATTTCCTTCTTTGAAAGGATTACCACACTGGCAGATAATAGCTACCATTAAAGGAAAAAAAAAGGGCTGGCCCGGTGGCGCACTGGAGAGTGCGCCGCTTGGGAGCGCGGAGGGTTCGGATCCCATGTGGAGACCGGTTCCCACTCACTGGCTGAGCGCGGTGTGGGCGCAACACTGAGGGTTGCGATCCTGTTGCCGCCCCCGGTACGGGCGCGACACCAAGGGTTGCGATCCCGTTACCGGTCAGTAAAAAAGACAAAAAGGAAAAAAAAAAAAAAAAACAACCCTAAAAAAACCCCCCAAAACCCAATAACAGCTACCATTTATTGAAAGCCTACAGCATACTAGGTACTTTACCTTGAATCCTTACAACTACTCAGCAAGGTAGATACTGTATTATTCTCATTTTATAGAAGAAAAAACAGGTCCAGAGAAGTTTAACTAATCTACCATAGTCACACAGCCAGGAGTAGGAGGAGACAGGTTTCTATCACAGTTCTGCATCACAGTTCTGCATCATTCTAGAGCCAACGCCCCATCTATTCCCTCTTGTTTCCTCAGACCTTGAACTTTTCGGAGTCATATGAGCAGGTCTTTTGCATCCCCATGGATAAGGGAGAGAAATGTGGTCTGAAGGTAGATTTGTAACTAGTTGAACAAGAAGTGGTGATGAATAGAAGTGAAGCCAGCCGAGAGTGAGGCCTCTAATGACATTCTGTCCTTGTCCTGATATAGACAGTATGGTACAGTGGTTATCAATGTGAACTCAAGAGCCTCAACACTGCTGTGTTTGAATCCTAGCTCTCCTGCTGTCTAATTCTATGACTGTAAGTATTTACCATTCCTGTACCTTAATTTCCTTATTGGTAAAATGGGGATAATGGAAACTACCTTAAAGGGCTGCTGTGAGGATTAAATTAGTTAATACTGTAAATAAGGCACTTGGAAGAGTGCCTAGGACATTGGACAGTTCAGGAATATCTCTAACAATAAATTCACAGACCAAAATAAAAAAGAAATTCACAGGAAACAAAAACAACACACAGAAAACTATATACACATGTGCACATGCACACACACTACAAAAGTAGTACAGCATCCATCAAACAAGAATAGAATGCGTTACAGAAATATTCAGAGAAAAAAGAGCTCTTGGAAACTGATTTGATAAAAACAAAAAATTCCATGGAAAAGTTAAAGATAAAATTGAGGAAATATCCTAAAAAGTAGAAAAGTAAGAGATGGAAAATAGGAAAGATAATTAATAGAGGTCTATCATCCAAAAACTGAAGTTCCAGGAAGAGTGAAAGAGAAAAAAGAAAAAAGAAAAAAAACAAATAATACCAGAAAAATGTCCAGAATAGGACACAAATTTCTAGACTGAAAGTGCCTCTGGAAAGTAGAAATCAGGAGTGGGAAAGGGGAGTGCTGTTTTTCAAAGTCTTGCAGTGCTATCAGATTATTTATACTAGATATTTAGTAGAAAATAAAAGTAAATTAGAAACAAGTTAAACAAACAAGCAAAAGAATATTAAACTTTAAATGGACATCAAGACCCAGACCCAGAATATATACAAGGGAGAACCAGAAGGATAAAAGATCTAGAAAGCAATATCTATAAAGAGTTAAAAGACCTAATAATATTTAGCCTGTGGGAAAAAACCTTCTAGGAGCTTTATATTTACCTCACGAGGGGGTAAATTGTGCTGTGCTCAATGTGAAAAATAATTTTCTAACAATTAGAGTTTTCAAGATAAAGAACTACCTGTTGAGACCCTGAGTTCATGAATTGTTAAGGCAAATGCTGGCTAACCAATAAAAAAGGATGATTCTATGACATTAGAACATAAGGGACTATAAATCTGTCATTTTATACTATATAGCCACAGGTTGAAAATACAATCTTACTATGTTTTCAAAAATAAGTAGCTGAAATATGTGATATGTCTAAAATACTTTTTGTACCGTCACAGTCTGTCCTGGTTTCTGGATTAGACTCCTGTGTAGTCATTTTCTCAGGTTTTGATAAAAGATCTTTTGATGTGTTAAGAACATCCTTCTTTCTGTCAGAGGTGTCAATGTCCTTTAGCATACTACAAATAAAAAAACGTGAAACCAATCTTAGACTAGACAAAAGACATGTTTAATTTTTCCCTAAATATGACTGTTCAGACAAATAAGAGAAAATAGAAACATGTTTTCATATCTCCTCTATTTTAAAACCTCATTAGCTGGCCCTTAAAAATCTTCCATCTTCTTTTTTTTAAAAAAAAAAAGATGACTGGTAAGGGGATCTTAACCCTTGACTTGGTGTTGTCAGCACCATGCTCTCCAAAGTGAGCTAACGGGCCAGCCCTTATATAGGGATCCGAACCTGTAGCCTTGGTGTTATCAGCACCACACTCTCCCAAGTGAGCCACGGGCCGGCCCCTAAAATCTTCCATCTTCTTTTTTTTAAAAAAAAAAAGATGACTGGTAAGGGGATCTTAACCCTTGACTTGGTGTTGTCAGCACCATGCTCTCCAAAGTGAGCTAACTGGCCATCCCTTATATAGGGATCCGAACCTGTAGCCTTGGTGTTATCAGCACCACACTCTCCCAAGTGAGCCACGGGCCGGCCCCTAAAATCTTCCATCTTCTGATCCTAGGAGACTTTTTCAACTTTATCCCCAATCATGCCCTTTCAGTGACACCAGGATCCGGTTGCACTGCATCACTCACGTTCTTCAGGTGAGCCCTGCATTGTCTGTGTCAGGGATTTTGCCTCTGCTCCTCTCTCAGTCTGGAAAACCTGCCTTTCCAACCTCTTTTTACTGGAATCACACCTGCTTTTCTAGGGCTAGCCCAAAAGCATTACTTCTCTGTTTTCTCCAGCAAGTGATTATTAATGTCCCTCTCTCTCCCAAGATTCCAAAGCACTTTATCTGGACTTCTCTTATGCCAATATGTGTGTATGTGTGTATATCTGTATATGTAATGAACTCATACGGATTATACAAAAGTATATTAACATGCAAACATGGTCAGTCTGATTGATTAGGAAAAAACTTTAAAAGTAACAAAATAAATTAGTACTAAATGAGTGTTAAAGAGAGGATGCAGGGGAAATCCAAAGAAAGACAACATTTTCTGGAACTTGAGAAGGCTTCACCAAGGAGGTGGGATTTGAGCAAACCTTGAATCACAGGTATGGGGAAAGTGACACACTGTGAAGGAAAGATAAAGAAGACTATTTTATTTGTTTGATATCCAGGAATCAACTGTATTTTCCTAAAGCAGGATTCTGGAATATAATTTTTCTAACTAAATCAAAACAATGATGAATAACTCCTTTTATAGTGTTTTTTAAAATGATAACATATAATTAAATAAAATGGTCATATTATTAGCAATGCTACAAAGACTGTTGGTTTGACTCATTAGGCTCATTGGAGCTTAGCTTTATTGCAAGGGCATAAGTGAGGATAAAGCTAAAAAAGGTAATTTGGGGCCAGAAGAGGGAGAATTTTGAGGGCCAGCTTTGAGGGCCAGAGGTTGTAGAATAGAGGAGATATAAAAACATCTCTTTCTGTTTTATATTGTCTGACCATTCAATCTCTGAAATTCAGAGGTTAAAGCTGGCATTAAAAACAAACTAAATAAATGTAGCATAAAACTTAAGTGTGCACTGTACATAAAGTATCATTTGTGAAAATTCTATTTCAGTTTTATAATATATACAAATATGTATACTAGGTTGCAATGGAAAATATACAGAAAGAATCTATTTTGGAAATAACTATGTAAATAACCATTTTCCACTTGCTGAAAATTAAAGTATTATTTATTTATTTATTTATTTTTAAAAGATGACCGGTAAGGGGATCTTAACCCTTGACTTGGTGTTGTCAGCACCACGCTCAGCCAGCGAGCCAACCGGCCATCCCTATATGGCATCCGAACCCGGGGCCTTGGTGTTATCGGCACCGCACTCTCCCGAGTGAGCCACGGGCCGGCCCTGAAAATTAAAGTATTATTTATGGCATGACGACTCAAATAAATTACATAGCCATTAAGAGGAATAAAAACACATAGCAATATAGAAAATGTTTTTAAAATAATGTTAAGAGAAAAGAATCAATATAATATTATAGTTACATGTTGATTACAGCAATGCAAAACTCAAACACGTCTGTAGAGAAGGATCAAAATCAAATATGGACAAAGAAAATGGTTTGTTGGAACTGTGGAACTACTAGTATTTCTTCTCTTTTATTTGAATCCTTGTTAAAATGAACACAATACTATTTGTGCAATACACATTTTTAATAAACAAAGTAAAAAAGTCAGGCATTCAGCAAGGATTCAGTATGGCACAGGAGAAAGCACTATACTGGATCTCGCTCCACTGGCCATTAATTGTATCATTATGGGCTATTCCTTGCCTGGGCCTCAGCTGTTTAACCTGTTAAATGAGAATTCTGATTTAGATTCTAGACTCTATATAAACTTCTGCTTAGTTTTTTTAACTTTCTACAGCTCTGTCTGAATTTCTATCAAAAAGGAAAAAAGGAGAGGGGGAGCTCTTATAGTTTAGTTTTGTCATCAAATAGTAAACATGCTTCAACTTTTCCCACCCCTTCAAACATCCCAACACACCTGTTAAAACACAAACCAAGAGAAACTAAACTAGGTTATGCATACAAATCCTTCCTTCCTCCTTCTTTTCTTTCCTTCCCTCCCTAATTAAGGTAATATACTATAAAAATATTTCTAATCAAAATACCCATATACATTAAATAGCATAGTATATACTCCACCATTTTACTGTGATTTAGACTGGGGTCAGGATGGAGGTAACAATGACAATTAGTAATTTAAGCTATTGATGAACCATGTGGAGTATCTATTTTTCCCACAATACTACCAACGAACGACAATCATGTCAGAAATTTCCTAAAATTCATTGAACGACAAATTCAATGACCAATTCTATTATCAGATTAAAAAAAAAAAAAGGATATATTACATACTAATTCACTTCCCAAATAATGGATTAGCTTTATGTCATTTCAGGTTAAGGAGTTTGGAAATATAATATTTTTAGGAATATGAGCGTACTTCAAAAAGTTTGTGGAAAAATAGAATTAAAAGATAATATGAATCTTTCCATGAACTTTTCGAAGACCTCTTGTATATTCCTTATGTCAAAATCAACTACATAAAATTATTTGAAGCATCCATGCAATTAATCATAATGGGACTTGACATCTTTAAATCATACTAATCCTACTAATTTTAAAAATGTATGAGTATAAATAGGAATTTTGGATGTCTTCATGTGGATGTAAAATTAACTGTGCAGAAGCACAAAATACATTTATATAGAAATGGTACTTATAGCTAAATCAAATTATTATTTTTTATGATTTATTTTTTAATTTTTTGGTGGCTGGTCAGTATGGGTATCCAAACCCTTGACCTTTGTAAATCAAGTTATTTAAAGTATCCCAGAAACAAACAATGACGTTTACTAATTAATTAGCTAGTTTACCTAAAGCAGTTTAAAGAGGAAGAAGTGGCAGAAATAACTTCTTCTTCTGGAGAAGGTGGAACAAAATCTATATCATAATCATCATCAAGTTCAATATGTGGAACTTTCTCAGTTGAATCTAATTCAGCTCCTTCCAAATTTTTCTTCTTTTCATTATTATCTAAAGTAAAACAGTTGATAAAGATAGGTTATTTAAACAATTAATGAGACATAAAGAGCAGGGCAAAACCACATAAGAGTGCGTACTTTAGGCAAGTCATAAATAATCATTCCACTCTGTATACTAGTCTTCTCTCCTATATGTTAAAGTTGGCTTTTTTCTTCATGAATGATTATTGAGCCAACTGGATTAAGTCCAATGAACTAGACTGATGCCGAAGATTTGCTTAGGAATTTTCATCCCGTGTCCAGTTAAATTATGAAACCCATACTTAGTATCAGCATTTTCATTTTTCTACTTTTCACTCACATTTAAATAAGGGTAAAGTGTAACAAATAAATCTGATAACAGTACAAACACTATTGCTTGTACAGATAAACCATCTCTACCACAAAAGCTTTCTAGTTATTTAAATCTCTGTTGGACTATGCAGGAAAACATGATGCTAAATTTTTGCTGTCTAGGTTAACTTCTACCAAATTTTCTCTTCAGAAACAGCAACACAATTGATTAGACTATGGTTTTGCTTATTTACAATTACTTTTCAGTCCTCTCTCACCCTACAGTAACTAGAAACCAGAAACCAGGATGAGATTCGGGTGTTTAAAAATTTTAGTCTCACATTTATAACTATTCTATAAGGTGGGTTACTTACACATAAGGCTAGTCTCAGTTATTAAGTTTTGGACATCTAATAACTACAAAACCTATAAAGGAAATACTTGGAATGTATTTGTAATACTTTAATAGCATGATCATGATCATATTCTACGTTGGCCCTCCATATCTGCAGGTTTTGCATCCACAGATTCAAACAATCTTGGATTGAAAAGATTTGGAAAAAACAACAACAATAAAAAACAATACAAAAGACTAGTCAGTTTGCTCAGTTGGTTAGAGCACAGCCTTGTAACACCAAGGTCGTGGGTTTGGATTCTTGTACCAGCCAGCTGGCAAAAAAAAACCCCAAAACCCCCAAAATCCAATACAACAACAATAATACAAATAAAAAAATACAGTATAACACCTATTTAACATTGTATTAGGTAATGTAAGTAATCTAGAGATGATTTAAAGTATATGGGAGGATGTGGGTATGTTATACACAAATGCTATGCCATTTCATACAAGGAACTTGAGCATCAATGGATTTTGGTATCCTCGGAGGTCCTGGAACCAATCCCTCCATGGATATCGAGGGACAACGGTACATCAAGATTAGGTGGCACACTTAGCTCAGTTGGTTAGAGAGTAGTGTTATAACACCAAGGTCAAGGGTTTAGATCCCCACACTGGCCAGCCACCAAAAAATAAAATAAAAAAATTTAGGTGGCAGCAAGCCATAAAGGAAATATGGTAGAAAAGCTTAGTTTCGCTTTCTAATTCTACCACTAACCAGCCATTTTAACTTCTATGGATCCTATTTTCTTCATGTATAAAATCACAGAGCTATCGTTGGTGTTAATACAAAAATAATAGCAGAATAAAACTTTGTTTCATCAGTATGTCCTGCCTCAAGAATGTAGCCCAGATTATTCAATAAGCACCTATATATATCCTAAGATTCTTAAGGTTAAATGCTACATCACATTCACTACTGTTCTTAATGCCTAGCTTCGAATAGAAAGATACAATCAACATGCTGAAACGAAGATAAAATAATTTTTACCTCTTTCATTTTCCAAGTGAGTTTTCAAAGAGTGATTTTTCTGAGTATCTTCATTTATAAGCACTTCGGAAATGGAGCCATCATCAATGCAAATCACGTCACTACTTAACCATTCTGCGTCATCTTTCTGTTCCTTAGTCAAATCTACTTGCTTGCTTTCAGAGGAAGAAGGCGTCAAATCAGCCTTTACTGTATTTGTTTTATGAAGCTGTGCTTTTAAAAAGTTTCTCTTAGCTTTTCTTGATTTCTGAGCAGTGCTTACTCTTACAAAGTGATTTTTGGATGGTGTAACAAATGCTTTTGAAGTCCCAGAAGTATCAAAGTCATCCATATCGTCCCAAATACTGATAGCACTGAAAGAATCTGGTGAAGAACTAAATTCTAATTTCTTGAAAGCATCATCACGGGGTTTCTTTATAACTGGTGTGTTTTGGGAAATACATAAAACTTCCTGCGGAATTGGCAACAAACCTGGCAACAATGGTTTTGAACCAAGTCTCCTGGTTTGCTCTCCTGCTGGAGCATTTTTAGAGAAGTCACTGATCCTTGTCTGCTGATCTGGGGTGTGGTAGGGAAGAGGTTCACTGAAGGAAAAAGCCTCGGTAACATTAACATCTTTATCACTTAACACAGGTGTTTTTGCTACTGTCACACTAGTTACAGATACATCATTGTCTGAAGATGTTTTCTTTTTAAAGGTGAAACCTCTGAAAAACAATGGAAAAACTCAATTACACGGATTCATTTTAACAAACCCAGCAACTCTACAAAACAAAACTCTAAATTTTGGACTAATTCATATGACAAGTTACATTAACTGTATCACAAATGAACAAAGAATCCATCTCCCTCTCTGATTTTAAAATTTATCATGTAACTTAAATTATATTTCGTATGTTCTGATCCTTCCCATTCAGAGTCTAATTATTTAGTTTTTTTTTTTTTTCCTTTTTGTCTTTTTTCGTGTCCGGCAACGGATCGCAACCCTCAGTGTCGCGCCCGGACCGGACCGGCAACGGGATTGCAACCCTCGGTGTTGCGCCCGCACCTCGCCCAGCCAGTGAGCGGGAACCCGTCTGTATGTGGGATCCGAACCCTCGGCGGGAGCACTGTACTGTAGCAGTGCGCCACCGGGCCGGCCCTAATTATTTAGTTTTGAGAGTACCCAGGCCATTAGTCCTTAATTAATAGCACCTTCAGAGGAAAGCCACAGCATTAGTGAAAAAAAAGAGACAAATGTGGCTATTTTTTGCTACTCTGATAAAAATTTAAAGGGGAAAAGAGTTAAAAACTGAGATCTGAAGGACAAGAAAAGGAGGCAGGCGTCCTGGTGATCTGCTGCATTTAATGACATGAAGGTCAGTGGTAACTTTGAAGTCAAGCACCCAGAACAGTGTCTGCAACCTGGTAAGGGTACAATATGTAATATAAATTACTATTAGATATCATTAGAAGGTATTTGGAATGTAGCTTGGAGAAGAGGGCAAAACTGGAGAGCTGCTGTTGTCCTTGTTTGTTTTTGGAAAGGATATAAAATTATATTAAAATATTAAAAATATCTATTTGCCCAAATTTATGAGTCATTATTTATTTATTCAGTAAATATTTGGCAAGTAGTATGTACCAGGAACTGTGCAAACATGCTCACCATTTATTACATGGTGATACTAAAACATGTTCTATCACTAATTTGCATAGTGGGAAAATCATTGAACCTCTCAGCTTCATTTCCTCATCTGTACAACGAAAGAATTGCAAGAGAAGGTATTTCACTTGTATGATACAGTGATTTAGTGCAGATATGACAGCATACCAACCAAAATACTTACGAAGATTTTGGTTTTGAAAGACTTAATTTATTATTAAGTTTTCTGGCTGAGTGACGCTCCAGTTGCTCCTGTAGATTATTGTGAGGAATAGTAGCCATGATCCTAAAAAGTAAGGGAAAAAGTATCGGTAGAGTTAGGTACTTTGCATTAATCACAATATTTATTGAAGGGGGAACTTGATTCAAACAGGCATTGTTACAACTGTGTCCAGAGTAATATGACTTTTTTTTTTTTTGGTCAACAGATTGTTTTGACATTTACAACTGGTGACATTTGAAATGTATAATCTTTAACTAACTGAAGGCTCACCTGAATAACAAAATGACCTGGTTTCCCACCTCTTCCTCCACACACAGTAAAATAAGCACAAAAGACATTAGGGAAGGGATTATTAGGAAAGGACTTGCAGAAAAATAGGACCTGGCCTAGGCTTGAAGGATAAATGGAAGCCGGACAGGGAGTGAGGTGGGAGGAAATGACCAAAGTATACTGAAAGTCCAAAGAACAAATGAATAACTGAATTCTCTTGCCAACAGTAAAATCTTTCCAACAGGAAAGAAGGAAACCACCACCAATGAGAGCAAAGGTTTACCAGCAAGATACCATGCTTCATAATCATTTAGTTTCAACCTAAAAGAATACTTTTATTTTTTTTTATTTTTTTGTCTTTTTGTCTTTTTTTCCGTGTCCGGCAATGGATCGCAACCCTCAGTGTTGCCCCCGTACCGGACCGGGGACCGGCGACGGGATCGCAAGCCTCGGCGTTGCTCCCGCGCCTCGCTCAGCCAGTGAGCGGGAGCCGGTCTGTACGTGGGATCCGAACCCTCGGGCGGGAGCACCGCCGCGCTTCCCAAGCGGCGCACTATCCAGTGCGCCACCGGGCCGGCCCTAAAAGAATACTTTTACCAAGCACATTTATATCCCTTGTGCAACAAATTGTGATACTGCTGGGCTATTGCCCAGGATAACGCATAGGTTAAGCCACCTAAAATTACTGGTGCTAAAGGAAAATAACTAATCTATGGTTAGAAAAAAATTCTCATTTTAGCTGGCAGTTATAATCACCTTTCCTACTCTGTCTTTACCAAAGATCTACTTATACTTATTCCATATATGTTAGGAGGAGGGGTTAACAACACTAGATATTTGTGGAAATATAAAGTTTTACATAAATTGTGTTCACTCATTAATTATTAAAATAATCTATGTTTATCAACTGTTTTACTTTAGATAATAGTGAAAAAAAAGAAATTATATGGAAAAAACTGAATTGCACTCAATTGAGAAATCTTCATATGCTGAGTTTGATGAGGATTACGATATAGGTTTTGTACCACTTTCTCCAGAAGAAGAAATTATTTCTGCCACTTCCACCTTTTTTTTTTTTTTCCTTTTTGTCTTTTTTCGTGTCCGGCAACGGATCGCAACCCTCAGTGTCGCGCCCGTACCGGACCGGGACCGGCAACGGGATCGTAACCCTCGGTGTTGCGCCCGCACCTCGCTCAGCCAGTGAGCGGGAACCGGTCTGTATGTGGGATCTGAACCCTCGGCGGGAGCACCACCGCGCTCCCAAGCGGCACACTGTAGCAGTGCGCCACCGGGCCGGCCCACACTTCCACCTTTTAAAAATGCTTTAGGCAAAACAGCTAACTATCTTATAAACACTGAATAGTTGTTCCCCCCCAAAAAAAGTAGACAGAAGGGTATAATGAACCCCTACATACCTATCACCCAGATTCATCAATTGTCAACTCATCCAATACTGTTTCGTCTATATACACATGCCCTGAGGTCCTCACTCTACCATTCTGAAAGTCACCTCCCAAAATGGTGATATTTAAATTCTGTCATTCCTTCTTCATTCATTAGCTGGAATACTTTTATCTGTTTCAAAATAATTAGTTCATTCTCTAACTACCTCCAAATAGTGACCTTTTTTTTTCAGTATCATTATAAGCTCATGGATTAAATATACTAGTTATGTTTCAATCCAATACAGTTATCATCCTCATTGATTCTCAAATTGTTTTATGTTTGGCCAGTGGTAGCCTTTTTAGGTGGACTCTTCAGTCCTTATGATATAATCTTAGTAAGTCTTTGAGAGCTTTCTTAGTATGTGTATAAAAGGATGTTCCAGGCTTATCTTGTTGCATTTTTTTTTGCCCCTTGGACTTGGAATCAGCCATTTGCCCAAGCAGCCTTGATTCTTTATAATGGAAAATATAAGGGTACTTCAAAAAGTTAGTGCAAAAATTGCGTTAAAAGATGATACTATTCCTTCCATGAACTTTTTGAAGTACCCTCATATTTTAAGATCACAATCCCTGCATGTCCTAAGGCTCCTCTTCTTTTTGAATCCAGTTTTTTAAAGTATTGGCCTTTTATTAAGTGTGCTCTCTCCAAGGTCCTGTCCAATGTGGAAGTCCTTCCCAGCATAAATGTTAAAGAGTGAAGTCAGATTACTGCTCTCTCAGAATTTCAACCTCAACCAAGTAGAGTGCTGACAAGAAGATAGAGGTACACAAACCTTCAGCCTTAAGATGCTAAGAAGAACAAAATTGTTCCTGGCATCATTACTTATCCTTTTCCCACATTCCTTCCATATCTTATTTATTTTTGGATCAAAACCAGCCATGGTATTCCAACAACAGAGATTTCTTATATTATCCCACAGAATGACTTTATATGTATATTTAGCCATCCCACTAGTACAATTATTTAACTATTTCATACCTGGAGGGACACATTATGGATTCACAGCTAGCAAGTAGTCAACCTTAACCCTGGGGGCATTTTTTCCTACTTTTAAAATGTACTATTCTTTGGCTGTTCTTCAGAGAGTAGCACCCTCCAGCCAGACTCATATTCCAAAGCATGGTAGCAAGCACACAATTTTATTACTCAAAATCCTTCAGTGGGAATGCTTTTAAGAAGTTGGTCAGTACTGAGAAGGAACAGGGTGTCTCTTCTGTACATATTCCATTAAAATAGCAATAAAATTGACACACAAAAAAATTGTTCACCAACAATAGCAAAGATAAGTGATAAAACTAAAGGAGGAAAATTAACTGAAAAATAAATTGAGAGCAGTGAAAAGTTTCATAATACTAAGAAAAGGAACAAAGCAATGAGAACCCAGAAACTTAAAAAGTAAAATAAAACAAATAAACTTATGAATTAGATTCACCATAAGAATCACATCTACAGACTGATCGATTAGCTCAGTTAGTCAGAGCATGGCCTTGTAACACCAACATCAAGGGTTTGGTCTCCCGTACTGTCCAGCCACCAAGAAGAAAAAGAGAATTGCAAATACAATTTGGAAAGTGATTAAAATTTTCTCTTACATATACGAAAGAACTTATTATGCCATTGTAAAAAATATATAAATAAGCACAAAGCTGATTCAAGAGTAAAAAAATGTAATAGCAAGGTCAAGGGCTCGGATCCTCATAACGGCCAGCTGCCAAAAAAACAAAAAAGAAAGAGTACAGAGAGAGATTGGACAAGGGGCATAAAGAATAACTACGATTTGTAACAATAAAAAAGAAAAGAAAGAGTACAAAAAATGTAATGAGTAAAACAAAATAAACTAGAAAACCATTTCAAAAATGGTATGAAAGAATGATAATCCAGAGCTGGAATGCAAGAGACTTCTTGAAGTAGTAAAAGAAACCAATGGCAAAGAATAAATGACTATCCAAACAGTGCATTGAACTAATAAAAAGAATTTAGGCTGATAACATCAAGATCAAAGGTTTGGACTCCTGTAACAGCCAGCCGCAAACAAAACAAAACAAAAAAAAGTATGTAAGCCAGAAATTGAGTAGTGATTTAACAACCAGATTATGACATTAGTAAGTAGTCTTATGAAATTAAACTAAAAGGAAAAAAAATTTAAATCCTACAAGTAGCTAAGCAAGAAAATATCACATTTACAGTAACAAACAGAAATTTTGAGACTACTTCTGAGAAATAAGATGTTATAAAATTCTAAGGGTAACAGTTCCAGGCAACTTTCATTCACATATGACAAGAGAAATATCTTTATGAAGTTTTTTTTTTTTTTTTTTTTTTTTTTTGTCTTTTGTCTTTTTCCGTGTCCGGCAACGGATCGCAACCCTCAGTGTCGCCCCCGCACCGGACCGGGGACCGGCAACGGGATCGCAACCCTCGGTGTTGCCCCCGCGCCTCGCTCAGCCAGTGAGTGGGAACCGGTCTGTATGTGGGATCCGAACCCTCGGGCGGGAGCGCCGCCGCGCTTCCCAAGCGGCGCACTTATCCAGTGCGCCACCGGGCCGGCCCCGATTTATGAAGTTTTAAAGTCACAGAAAATATAAGCTTCAAACCTCACCTTTAAACCTGGCTATTAAGAATTGTTCAAATAGCAACAGAAACATTAAAAATAAAAAACTCTGGGGCCGGCCCGGTGGCGCACTGGATAAGTGTGCCACTTGTGAAGCGTGGTGGCGCTCCGGCCTGAGGGTTCGGATCCCACATACAGACCGGTTCCCGCTCACTGGCTGAGCGAGGTGCGGGAGCAACACCAGGGGTTGCAATCCCGTTGCCGGTCCCCGGTCCGGTACGGGGGCAAAACTGAGGGTTGCGATCCGTTGCCGGACACGGAAAAAGACAAAAAGACAAAAAAAATAAAAAAAATAAAAAAATAAAAAACTTTAGTGGGAGGAATTGATGATCTGAGTTAATGAGGTCTATTAAACACATCCTAAGAATACTAATGGGAAAAGAATTATTGCTAGGAAATAGATAATTATTACAACAAAAATAAAATACAAAAAACCTTTAAAAAATAGACATAAATTGGAGAAAACAAAGTTTAAAAAAAGGCAGAATTCCTTTCAAAAAAATGAGACTAACGTTACTGTTTGGGGACCTATCAAAATAAGAACTACCTTTCCTTTCTAGGTCAAATCTTCCTTTTACTCTTTTTGGTGTCAAAAGACGGCTATTTCAGGATATCAAGTGACAGACTGCCAAAAAGACTACTCTAAGACATTCATTGCTAAGTAACATTCAGATGTTTCTGCTCCCAGTCTTCTGCTAAAAATGGAGGTTTTAGGGGGTGGCTCCCGAATAACACAGCCAACCTTTGTAAGCCTCACTAGGTGACTATTCAAAGGGGAGGAGATACCTTCTCTGGGGCAAAAGTGGTGAGCCTGACATAAGAACAATCATAACCTTATGAACTTCAAAGTCACCTCAACTGGGGAACTAAGTGGCAAGCAACTCTGTTCTCTGATCAAATTAAACATCAAACACAATTTATAGACAAAGAGACTTTTGACAGGTATTACATGTTTTTTGTTTGAGTTATTTTATGCATATGTTTGTGTGCATATACGTATACATATACATACATAGAGTCATTTGGTGTGTAATGACATTTTGGTCAACGACAGACCATATATATGACAGTGGTCACATAAGATTATAATGAAACTGAAAAATTCCTATTGCCCAGTGATGTAGCACAATACATTACAGTACTCACATGTTTGTGGTGATGCTGGTATAAACAAACCTACCGCAAAAATGTTGAGTGCCTAGCTTCCCCATGGGGTAACCCTCCCAAAGGCAGCTCAGACCTTTAAGATAGAAAGCCAAGCATCTGACACATTAGGTCTGACCTCAAGTGAAAGGGTTGTTATCTACTTTAGAATTCTTACATTTTTAAATGATTCCCACCCATTCCCATAGCAAAATGACAGTTAATTACAGTTAGCTGACACTCATTGGGAACTTGCTGAGTGCCAGGTACAATCCCTACTTGTAACTTAATTTTCATAATTTTATGGGGGTAATATTCTAATTCCCATTTAAAAGATGAGGAAAGTGAAGCACAGAAAGATTTAGTAACATAATTAGAGGGCCCATGCTTACGCAACTAGTGCCCAGTGCAGATAATGGGAAAATTCATTGCTGTTCCTTTTCATAAAACGCTTTTGCTCAACGATGAAATCACCTAACAATGCATTTGTCAGAACATTATCCTCATAATTAAGAGATGCATGACTGTACACACACCCACACACAAACACATGCACACACATATACATATATATATATATAGAGAGAGAGAGAGAGAGAAGACAGTCTATCTTGTGGGAGGAGGCATAGAACTCCTTGTGTGACTTAAGAAAAACAGAGGTGTTAAAATCTGTAATCCTATTTGCTATGGTTGAATGTCCTCTCCAAAAGTCATGTTGAAGCTTAATCCCCAATGTGGCAGTGTTGGGCTGTGGCGCCTTTAGGAGGTGATTGGATCATTAGGACTTCCTAATAATCTGACACACTCTCCTTAAAACACATGCCTTCTTTCAGACCCTCTTGACACAGTTTATTCCTACTCGCCCTTCATGTCAGTCTAATCATTACTTACTTAAGGAAAACTTATTGAGGTAGTAGAATAACAGTGGTTAAAAGCATGGATTCTAAGCCAAACTACATGGGTTTGTATCCTGGTTTTGGCACTTATTAGCTAAGTGCCCCTGGACATATTTAACTTCTCTGTACCTCAGATTCCTCATCTATAAAATGCCTACCCATCCAATATGGTTATATGAACTGAATAAATTAACATTTGTGTAGTGCTCAGAATAGTGTCTGGCAGATATTAAGCAATATTAAGATAAAGAAGAGTTCCCCTATAATACAATCTTATAATAACAAATAGCTTTCAGTTGTAGTACTTATCATAATTGCAGACCTACATTAATTTCTGTAATTATTTGGTTGGTTATTTCTTCCACTGGAATGTAAGTACCATGCAAATATGGGCCATTATTAGTTTTATAACCCATAGCAGATCTAAGTGCTTAGTACTCAATCAATATTTATCAAATGAGAGAATAAAAAACGTTAAAGAACATGGCTTATCCCAGAAATGTAAAGCTGGTACAATATTAAGTGAAACCAGTAATATGATATATCATCTCAACAACTTAATTAATGAAAAGCAATATGATCAGATCAATAAATTTAAAAAATATGCTCCTACTGAGGTATGTATAATAAACGCAGTAAACTGCACTAATTTTAACTGTATGACTCAATAGTTTTACTTATGTATGATGGTACAAACAATACTCAAATCAAGATATAGAACATTCCCAGCACCACTGTAGTCTTTCTTGTGCCCCTTCCCAGTTAGTCTTGAACTTCTTGATTCATGTTCTTGTCTATGGAATCATAGAATATGTATTATCAATATATTTTTGAAGAGGTATTTGATAAAACTCAACTATTTCTAACAAACACAGTGCCTTGGGTTGAATGTCCCCCCAAAACTTAGTCCCCACTGTAACAGTGTAAAGAGGGTAGGAAATACTATTATGGTAATTGAAAGGTGGGGCCTTGAAGAAGTGATTAGATCGTAGGACCATGCCTTAGTGAATGGATTAAAAATGGTGGTTGGGGCGTGGTTCTGAGGGCTTTAAAAGAGCATGTGAGAAATCAGTCCCTCTCTGCTCCACCATCTTCTACCATGTGAGACCCCTATGTTGCTATAAAGCAACCACCAAAGAAGGCCCTCACCATAAGTGCTCCCTGGACTTTGGACTTCCTAGCCTCTGAAACTGTAAGAAATAAATTTTGTTTTCTTATAAATCACCCAGTTCCAGGTATTTTGTTATAAGCAACAGAAACAGACTCATACACACATTAAAACACAGAATTAGAAGTATTTAAAAATCAAGAACCAATATAATACCCTATATTTTACATTAGGAGTGAATCCATTAACAATAGAGACAAAAACAAGGCTGTTCTCTCATTTTCACTCTCATACTGGATATTCTTGTCAATACAAAATATTCAAAAGAAAATACTAGAAGAGATGAGATTATCATTACATGAAGACAACTTGGTTATATATCAACACAATACAAAGAAAATCAGTTATAACAATAGATAATTAAAGCTTCAGAAAGGTGGTTAAATAAAAGATAAATATAAATTCTCAAAAGTCAAATGCATTCTCATGTAGTAGTAATAACTACCTAGAAAATAAATTTTTTTTTTTTTTTTTTGTCTTTTTCGTGACCGGCTGCACCGCACTCAGCCAGTGAGCACACCTGCCATCCCTATATAGGATCCGAACCAGCGGCGGGAGTGCTGCTGCGCTCCCAGCGCTGCACTCTCCCGAGTGCGCCAAGGGCTCGGCCCTAGAAAATACAATTTTTAAAAGGTGTTCTATTAACAATAGCAACGAAAAATATTAAACTAGTCTAACAAAGGACATACATAACTGAAATAAAGAAAATGACCAAATATTACTGAGAGAAATAAAGATTTGGATAGAGGAACACTTCATGATATTAAGTGAAAGTTCTAAATATCATAAAAATAACAGTTCTTTGTAAATTAACTTATGGGTTAACAAAATTCCAGTTAAAACACCATGAGAATAATTCACAAAACTCACCAAAAATGCCTCCTAAAATTCCTTTGACAAAAGCATGAGACAAAAATACTAAGTAACAATGGGGTGGGAACTAGCCTTAGAAATATTATAATCATATTAAACATGACAATAATTTAAATGGTATGATATTCATCATTAAAAAAGAAAAACCTAGTCTCCAGAATGCATTTAATGTATAATGCGAGGAACATAGCAAAAGAGGGAAAGGAATCAGTATTTAACAAATGTTTTAGGGACAATAACTAAGCAATATACTGTTGTCCAGGAACTGGCAAACTATGACTCACAGGCCAAACATCGCCTGCTGCCTATTTCTGTTAATAATGTTTTACATTTGTTGACATACTGCCTATGGTTGCTTTTGTACTATAGTTGAGTAGTTATGACAGAGTCTGGTCTGCAAAGCCTAAAATATTTACTATCTGGCCCTTTACAGAAAAGGTTTGTTGACCATTGCCCTAAATTACTGCTAAATAAAATAAGAAATTCTTAAATACATCAAATCTTTGACAAAGAGGTTAAAAAACAAAAAATGATCGGCCAAAATCTAAATGAAATTGGGAACCCAGAGAGGTAAGGACAGCACTAAAGTTGCTTCTGTCCTGAGGACATTTGGCTAATCCTGAGAACTTGAACATCAGTTTTGACAGCCTTGGAGGAAAAAATAAAAAAAGGACAGAAGAGAAAGTTAGGGCCCATCCAAGGTGAGAAGTCTTTCCTATAAATCAGCATTACAAAGGGAAGAATAAACCAAAATTAAACCCCACTCCCACTCCCAGGAATCTGTGAGGAAAGAAAGCTATCTATTGCTAAGGAATTGAATAGGGGAGACCCTGGGGCCGGCCCGTGGCTCACTCGGGAGAGTGTGGTGCTGAGAACACCAAGGCCCCAGGTTCGGATCCCATATAGGGATGGCCGGTTCGCTCACTTGGGAGAGCGTGGTGCTGACAACACCAAGTCAAGGGTTATGGTCCCCTTACCGGTCATCTTTAAAAAAAAAAAAATAGGGGAAACCCTGAAACCACACAAACCCAAGCATCTTTTCAACCCAATTTTCATCACCTTTGTAATAAAAACGACAACAATGTCAAACCTATGAATTTATTTATTTATTTGTCCTTTTTGAGACCGGCCGCACCGCGCTCGGCCAGTGAGCGCTGTGAGCGCACTGGTCATCCCTATATAGGATCTGAACCCGCTGCTGCGCTCCCAGCGCCGCACTCTCCCGAGTGCGCCATGGGCTCGGCCCAAACCTATGAATTTAGATTAAAGTGATCCTAACTCCAAGGCACTCGGCAAATGCAAAACCTCTCTAGACTAATATACCTTTATCTTAGGCCTTAAATAATTTCCACAAATAATTTTTCAAGGACAATGCATAGCAAATAGTCAAAAAAGCCATGAAAGTATGGAAAGAAGGCACCAGGAATGTTAACAAGTAGAAACAGAAACAGGCAGTCAAGCACCATTAGGCTTAAGAGTACAAAGAAATTATATGTATTACGTTGAGAGAATAAAAGACAAGCCTGGAAGTGTCTGCAAAAAACAGAAAACTATAGGGGCCGGCCCGGTGGCGCACTGGATAGTGCGCCGCTTGGGAAGCGCGGCGGCGCTCCCGTCCGAGGGTTCGGATCCC
>NW_007726125.1:951317-955739 GCF_000696425.1 Galeopterus variegatus
AAAAAAAAAAAAAAAAAAAAAAAAAAAAAAAAAAAAAAAAAAAAAACAGAAAACTATAAAAAATAACCTTGCCAACAGAACTTCTAAGAATGAAAACCAAAATTAAGAATTCAATGGATGGATTTATGAATAGATTACACACGGCTAAAGAGATAATTAGTAACCTAAAGACAAAGTCAAAAGAAAGGGTCCAGGATCCATCTCCATGGATTTCTCACATTCCCACATGGTCCAAGCCTTCTGAGCAAGGGACATGTTGAGTAGCAAATGGTCTCTGAAGCTAGAGATAACAGTGTATTCCTCCAGACTGATCAGAGTCATGCCTCCCGAGACACATCCTAGTACTTAGTAAAGATAAAGCGTTTTCCTTTCTCTCCTTGGTGACATTTCCTTACATTTCAGGGTAAGCTCAAGGCACCTTTTCCTACAAACCAGGGAAGATTTGCCTACATTCTAGGGTAATGAGTAATGTCTCTGAAGAGGAGGATGTGCAGATGTGCGTGCAACCCTATAAAAGCTCAGGGTCTCCTAATTCGGGAGTTTCTCTGTTTTGCACTGAATTACATGTGTATATGTGCAGGTATTAGCTAACCCTCACCACATTACCTTGCAGGAATTGCAGTGAGGGGAACCGATGCAAGACACTGCTGGCTGGGTTTTTTTTTTTTTTGTCTTTTTTCGTGACCGGCAACGGATCGCAACCCTCAGTGTCGCGCCCGTACTGGACCGGGACCGGCAACGGGATCGCAACCCTCGGCGTTGCCCCCGCAGCTCGCTCAGTCAGTGAGCGGGAACCGGTCTGTATGTGGGATCCAAACCCTCGGCGGGAGCGCTGCCGCGCTTCCCAAGCGGCACACTGTAGCAGTGCGCCACTGGGCCGGCCCCAGGCTGGGTTTTTTTTTTTGGCAGCTGCCCAGGTATGGGAATCTGAACCCTTGACCTTGGTGGTATAACTCTGCACTCTAACTGCGCTAACTGTCCAGTCCCATTGCTGGCTGTTCTTGTTGTGATTAATAGACCATTTGTTTTCTGACCCAGGAGTGTTGTGTTTTATCAGTGCGTAAATATAAAAAACTGTGGAAGGCTAACTTACTAACCTACAAGCAGGGCAAAAAATTAGACCCTTCATAGTTTCTGACTTAATAGATGCATATACAGAGAAATAAAGAAAATAGGTGGAAAATATGAGAAGTAAAGAGGTATGGAAGATAGAGTAAGAAAGTCTAACATAAATCTAGCTAGAGTTGCAGAAAGAAGTGAAAATGAGGCAGAATTAATATTTGAAAAGAAAACAGCTAGGACTTTTCCAGAACTAATGAAAGGCACTAATCCTCAGATTTAAGAAAGCCAACAAATTCTGAGCAGGAGAGAGAAAAAGAAATCCATACCGAAATATATCACTGTGTAACATTAGGACAAAAAATTGATTTCTCTTCAGCAAAAATGGAAACCAGAAGATAGTGAAATGATAAATTCAATGTGCTGATAGCAAAAATATAATTCGAAAATCAAAAATACTGAATTGTATACTTTAAGAAGGTAAATTTCATAGTATATGAATCATATCTCAATAAAGCTGTTATTAAAAAAAAACAATCTGGATATAGTAAAAGCAACACATACCAAGTGCTGACGAGGACATGGGGAAATTGGAACCCTCATACATTGCTGGTGGGAATGTAAATTGTGCAGCCTCTTTGGAAAACAGTTGGGCAGTACTTCAAAAGGCCTAACAATGTTACCATATGACTGAGCAATTTGATGTTGGGTCTTGCCCAAGGTTTTTTCAGCTTATCTAAAGGTAATTATGAGTGTTCTCCTTAGACTTACTAAGATGGTGAATGATATTAATGATCCCAATATTGAACCATACTTGCATTCCTGGTATAAATCTTACTTGGTCATGAGCTAATATTTTTATTGTATTATGCAGGATTCTGTTTGATAGTGTTTTATTTAGAACTTTTGCGTAGACGTTTATAAATGATATTCATTTGTAATTTTCTTTTTTGTGTGCTACCTTTATCTAATTTGCGTATTGTCATACTTGCTTCATAAAAACTGACCTAAAAATAATTATGCTTGAAAAAGTACATACTGTATGATTTCATTTATTAAAAACTTAGAATATGCTAATCAATTTACCGTGTCAGAAACTAGATCAGGGGCCGGCCCGTGGCTCACTCGGGAGAGTGCGGTGCTGATAACAACAAGGCCCCAGGTTCGGATCCCATATAGGGATGGCCGGTTCGCTCGCTGGCTGAGCGTGGTGCTGACAACACCAAGCCAAGGGTTGAGATCCCCTTACCGGTCATCTTTTAAAAAAAAAAAAAGAAACTAGATCAGTCGTTGGCTGGGGAAAAGAGAGCAACAGGGAGAAATTACAAAGGGGCATGAGGAAATTTGGGGGAGTGATGGATATGTTCATCAACTCGAATATGGTGATGATGTATATATGTGAAAAACTATCAAATTGTACATTTAAATATGTGCAGTTTACTGTAGGTCAAGTATATCAATAAAGGTGCTTTTTAAAAAAAAAGTGTCTAGAAGACTGAAAAGTGTTTTAGAAATTTTATTTCACCTTAGCCCTGGAGACAGGATGACTAAACCAGCAATTACAATACAAAATAATTAAGAAAAAAAAAATTTGGAAGTTTCCCTTCATTTCTATATTCTTAAAACAATTTATTTAGCATTGGGGTTATCTGGACTCTAAAAGTATGTTAGAATTTCCCCATAAAACCATTTGAACCTAGTGTTTTTCATTTTTCAATGGGATCATTCTTTCATAATTTAAAAAAACTTATTCTATGGAAATTGAGCTACTTAACTTTTAATCTCTATTAGAGCTAACTTTAGTAAACCGTATTTTCCTAGATAATTATCCATTTCATTGGAGTTTTCAAATTTGCTTACATAGAGGTATGCAAACTAATAGCAACTAATAGCAAGGTTAGGAACACTGCTGAATATGAGGTCAATATACAGAAATTAATTCTATTTGTATATATTACCAACAAACAGAAAATAAAATTTCAGAAAATTTACTTACAATGGCATAAAAAATTTAAATCTAACAAATTAATATCTATGATATCTATTCAGAAAAGTGGCACAACCTTATAATGCTAAGGTCACAGGGTCAGATCCCTGAACTGGCTAGCCACCAAAAATAAATAAACAAAAGGGCTGGATGGTTAGCTCAGTTGGTTAGAGCACAGGCTTGTAACACGCCAGCCACTAAAAAAAAAAAAAAGAAAGAAAGAAAGAAAGAAAATTGTAAATCTTGAAGAGAAATTAAGGAGGAAACAAATATTTGAACCATATTCAGATTGGAAGACAATATTGTCAAAATGCCAATTCTCCCCAAATTTATCTATAACTTGATGCAATTCCAATCCAAATTTTAATTTTTTTCCCAGAAGAACTTAATAGCTGTGTCTAAAATTTATATGGCAATGCACAATTCCAAAAATAGCCAAGATACTCCTGAAGAACTATAAGCTGAGAAAACTCGCTCTGTCAGATATGTAGAGACTTAGGAAAAAACTACTTTAAAAACAGTGAGGTATTTGTGCAAGGACAGGCAAACAGACCAGTGGGAGAGAATAAAGAACCCAGAAACAAGCCCACAAACAGACAATTAATGGCAAAGGTGGCACTGCAGAGCACTAGCGAAGAAGTCTTTTCAAAAACTGGTGCTGGGACACTGGATATCTACATGGGGAGGAAATGAAATTTAAACTACTGCATACATATGAATAACTTTCAAGTGAATTACAGACCTAAATATAAAAGGCAAAATAATAAAGCTTCTAGAAAATAATATAGAAAAATAACTTCATAACCTCTAAGAGATTTCTTTTTTTTTTTTTTTTTCCTTTTTGTCTTTTTTCGTGACTGGCAATGGATCGCAACCCTCAGTGTCACGCCCGTACCGGACTGGGACCGGCAACGGAATCGCAACCCTCGGTGTTGCGCCCGTACCTCGCTCAGCCAGTGAGCGGCTGGTCTGTTTGTGGGATCCGAACCCTTGGCGGGAGCGCCGCTGCGCTCCCAAGCGGCGCACTGTAGCAGTGTGCCACCGGGCCGGCCCTCTAAGAGATTTCTTAAACAAGATACAAAAAACAGGAACAAAAAAAATGATTAAAAAATCGAATTACATTTTAATTAAGAAACTTTTGTACTCAAATAGCTTTAAAAAGCACTATGGGGCCGGCCCGTGGCTCACTCGGGAGAGTGCGGCGCTGATGGCACCAAGGCCCTGGGTTCGAATCCCATATAGGGATGGCCGGTTCGCTCACTGGCTGAGCGTGGTGCTGACAACACCAAGTCAAGGGTTAAGATCCCCTTACCGGTCATCTTTTTAAAAAAAAAAAAAAAAAAAAAGCACTAAGACTTTTGGGGCATGATGAACAT
>NW_007726125.1:956070-965500 GCF_000696425.1 Galeopterus variegatus
AACGGAAAAAAGACAAAAAAACAAAAAAAAAAAAAAAAAAAAGAAAAGAAAAGCAAGGTATTGATTACTATAAAAGTACAAATAACAGTTATCTTTGTGGTACTAGACATGTGCACACAGGGGACTTCTAAGGATGTTGGCAATGTTCTATTTCTTACCTGGGAGGGAGGTACAGGTAACTCAGTTCTGACATTAACTGCTTGGAGTTAGGGCAGATCCCACATGTTAAGGGATCAGTCCCAGAAGGCTGCTCACCCCCGCTATAGACTATAATTTCCACGTTACCCACAACTTCTGGGTTATAAATTGTCATTAAGCTGTTGTTCCAGGGTCCCTAGAGACCACCTTCATGTTTAATAATTTGCTAGAAGGACTCGTGGGATTCAGTATAGAGTTGTACTCACAGTTAAGATTTACTACAAAAAAGAAAAAAGATTTATTACTGCAACACTGTAAGTATACACATCCAGATCAGTAAGAGAAAACGACACATCAGATGCAGTCTATACGAATCCATGCTCAGACTTCTATGCTACCTTCTGGAAGGGTGAGCTCTGAATTGAAATGCTGCTACCTGTGTACAATGTTTCTGCCCAAGGAAGCCTGTCAGAGACTCAAAATCTAGGGTTCTTCCTGGGGGTTGGTCACATAGGAACCTTCTGCCCACCAAAATTTCAAACTTCCAAAAGGAAAACAGGTGTTAGTGGTCAAGGTGGGCAAAACAACCTTATCAGCGTAGGAAAAGTTTCAAAAGCCAAGTTCCCAGACACCACCAGCTAAGGGCTAATCTTGCAAGCAGGCCTTTCTAAAGGTAACAGTATCAGGCCTACTACGTTAACTCATTCCTGCACAAGTTATATTTATGAAATATAATATACAATATTTCACAATAAAAGAGGTTTAAAAAGTTGACTAAAATTATTTTAAATCCATTAAAAAAAAAAAGCCAAAGTAGGGAAAGATATTTGATACACACACACACACACACACACACACATAAATAAAACTGACAAATAACTAGTATGGAGAATATAAAAAGAAGTTCTACAAAACAATAAGATAAAGACAGACAACTCAATAGAAAAGACAGAAAAGTTGAACAAGCACTTTACAAAAGAGGAAATAGCCCATAAACACAACAAGGTCCTCAACTTCATTAACAATCAGGAAAATTAAAGCCCCAAGGAAATACTACTACACATAACCTACCAGATTAGCAAAAATTAAAAATATAATATCTAGTATTAGCAAGGATGTAGAGCAATGGAAAATCTAACACATTGGTGGGAACGTAACCACTTTTGAAAACTAGTGGCATTTTTGGCATATAAATAAAACATATACATACTCTTTGACCCAAACGCTTGTATTTAGTTAAATATAAACTTCTTCCAGGGAGGGGAGAGGAGAGGGACTGGAGACTGACTTAATCACCAATGGCGAATGATTTACTCAATCATGCCTAGGTAACAAGGCCTATATGAAAACCAAAAAAGACAAGGTTCAGAGAGCTTCTGGGTTGGTGAATATGTGGAGATGCTGGGAGGGTGGTATGCTTGGAGAATGGAAGCTCCATGACCCTTCCCACATACCTTGCCCTATGGCTGTGCCTGAGTTGTATCCTTTTATAATGAACTGGTAACTTAGTAAGTAAACTGTTTTCCTTGAGTTCTGTGAGCCATTCTAGCAAATTATCAAAGCGGGTAATGGGAACCTCCGATTTGTAGCCAAATCAGACAGAAGTCATGGGTAAGGTGGGGACCACCACTTACAATTAAAGTCTGAAGCAGGAGTGAGGTGGGTGGGGGGGGGCAGTCTCATGCAACTGATCCCTTAACATATGTGGTCTGCTCTAAGTCCAGGTAGTTATTGTCAGAATTGAGTAAAATTGTAGGAACACGCAGTTGGTATCTGTTGGAGAACTGAATTAAATTATTTTGGGGGAAAACCCCACAAATTTGGTGACAAAAATGAAGTATTGTATGAGTATAGAGTAGAGAAGAAACAGGATTTCCTTTTCAGTGTTACACACATACAATGGAATATTATACAGCTTTAAAAAAGAAGGAAATCCTGCAATATAAGACAACACAAATGTCTTTGAGACATTATGCTAAATGAAATAAGACAGTGACAGAAGGATAAATACTACATCATTCCACTTATATGAGGTATCTGAAGTAATCCAACACATAGAAGCAGAGAGTGGAATGGTGGTTGCCAGGGGCAGAGGGCTGGGGGAAATAGTAAGTTGCTAATCAAAGTGTATAAAGTTTCAGTAAGGCAAGATGAATAAGTTCTGGAGATGTGCGGTCAAACATTGTGTCTATATTGTATTGTACACTTAAAAAATCTGCTAAGAGTATAGATCAGATGTGTTCTTTTTTTTTTTGTCTTTTTTTTTTTTACTGACCGGTAACGGGATCGCAACCCTCGGTGTCGCGCCCGCACCGCGCTCAGCCAGTGAGCGGGAACTGGTCTCCACATGGGATCCGAACCCTCGGCGGGAGCGCCACCGCGCTCCCAAGCGGCGCACTCTCCAGTGCGCCACCGGGCCGGCCCTAGATCAGATGTGTTCTTACCACAATAAAATTAAAATTAAAACAAAGTAGAGTGGAAAAATAAACTGTAAAATAATCATCTAGAGCAACAAAAATAAAAAATTTATTAAAAATTATTTTTAAATTATCAATATTACTTTTTAAAAATTAAAAAACCTGTATCTACAATACAGAAGAATCTCACAAACATAATATTGAGCCAATCAGGAAAGACACAGTAGAATACATATTGTATCATCTCATTTATAAGAGTTCAAAGCCAGGCAAAACTGAACTATATTATTTATGGTTGCATAGAGGGGTAAACTATGAATACAAAAAAATTATTATCACAAGGGCCGGCCCGGTGGCACACTCAGTAGAGTGCGGCGCTTGGGAGTGTGGCGGCACTCCCGCCGAGGGTTCGGATCCCATATAGAGACCGGTCCGCTCACTGGTTGAGCGTGGTACGGGCGCAACACTGAAGGTTGCGATCCCGTTACTGGTCACGAAAAAAGACAAAAAGGAAAAAAAAATTATTATCACAAAAGTCAGGAGAATAGTTATCTTTAATGTGGGGAGGAGGTTATGATGAGGAAAGTACACTTCTGGGGTACTGGTAATGTTCTATTTCTTGATCTGGATGATGGTTATGTGTAATTAGTCTTTACATTTACTATTTATACAATATAATTTTTAATATATAATTAAACTTTATAAGCATTCTTCAAATTATATATATAATATACTTTAAAAAATATATCTTGTTTCTCACAATAAAAATTTTTTAAAAAGAAAAATTAGCAACAAGGCTCAGTGGGTTAAATCATGGTGCTGATAACATCAAGGTCAAGGGTTCAAATCCCCTTACTGCCAGCCGCCAAAAAAAAAAAAAAAAAAAGGGAAAAAAGAAAAATTAGCAACAAATAACAGATAAAGGATTAATATTAAAAACATATAAAGAATATCCAAGTTCCTATGAACAAATGATCAGGGAGTATAAACACATAGTTCACCAGAATACATATACATACTAAATAAACTTACGAAAAAATGTCTAACTTAAAAAAATAAATAAATAAAAGAAAGAAAACTGTAGGATGATGTCTGGGAAGAAAGAAAAGAAAATGTCCAACTTCTCTAATAATTAATACCTATTAATTTCTAATAATACTTCTTAGTTTACTAAGAAGGAGAGAGGAATATTATGATAATTTACAAGATAAATGACAACCACGAAGACTGAGTAGCTACATGGAATAATTTAATATTGAAAAAGCACAATACTACATTATGATTATAGCTACTTAAATATGTATAGCTAATTTTACAGCTAAAATTTGTTTTTTATTTTTGTTTTTTATTATTATTATTTTTTAAATTTTATTTTGTCGATATACAATGTGGTTGATTATTGTGGCCCATTACTGAAACCTCCCTCCCTCCTCCCTCTCCCCCCTCCCACCCAACAATGTCCTTTCTGTATTACAGCTAAAATTTGGAAAGGACTCATAAGAAATGAAGAAGCTGAAGTGACTGAAAGATAGGATTATGGGCCGAGCCCATGGCGCACTCGGGAGTGCGGCGCTGGGAGCGCAGCAGCGCTCCCACGGTGGGTTCGGATCCTATATAGGGATGGCTGGTGCGATGCGCTCACTGGCTGAGCGCGGTGCAGCCAGTCACAAAAAAAAGGACAAAAAAAAAAAAAGATAGGATTATGACTGCAACATTTTTCTTGATATTGAGAATATGTTTCAATAAGATACAGGAATTTTTTTTTCTTCTCTTTTTTTATTGAAATATAATGGAATATAGATATTTGGGGGGTACAGTGTTGACTACCACTATTTGTGTACAATATGTGATGATCAAATCAATATTATTAGCATATTCATTATTATAAATCGTAATTGTTCTTTGTGCCCCTCACCCAATTTCTCCCTAACCTCCCTCTCCCTCCCCCAAGATACAGGAATTTTTAAACAAAGTAAACTCCATCATTCCTTGGGTTTCTAGAGAACAAAGACCATATGTCATAACTCCAAGAACTTCCATTCTCTAGTGACTACTCTCTGCCAGGCATCGTGGTAGGCACTGAAGTACAGAGATGAGTAAGACATAATTACTGCCCTCAAGGAACTTCTGGACTATTGAGACATAGACACGTCAACAAATAATTACAATGCAATGGGATAAGTTTGACAATAAAGTCTTTTCTTAAAAGCCTATGGCTTCCCAGATGAAGGAAAAACAGGAAAATCATAGAGAAGCTTTTCAAAGAACACTGAATCAGATCCTGAAGGACAAGTGGAACCTTTCAGATAGGATTGAGGTTGTGAAGGGTAGTCTATGCACTATTTGTGCAAAGGTTGAGGTAGAATAGTATATGGGTTAGAGAAGAGACTGCTCAAAGGCCTCATGTATCATACTAAGGAGTTTAGATTTTATCCTACAGGTAATCGAGACCCTTGGGGCCTTTCTGCACTAACTCGTTCCCAGGGTTATTTTTCAATTACCTTGGGTCTCTTTGTTCTATCCTTTCTTCCCTTAAAAGAAATCTATGTATAAATATTTCAAACATAGAGAAGTACAGAAAATAGAATACCCATGTACCCATGAACCAAATTTAAGAAGTTATATTCTATTTCTCTCTCTTCATAAAAACATTTCAGATATATTTAAAAGCCCACTCACTTCCCTTATCTCATCCCCTTCCCTTCCCCCTCACAGGTAATACTTTCAAACAGTACAGCACCTCAATTTTATTCTATTTACTATTCTCCAAGCAGAATACTTCTGCTTCCCCTCTTTTCCATCTTCTGATCTCTCTACCAGTCTCTTCCATTTCTACTCCTTAATTCTGACACTGGAGCAAAAGTGACATTTATCTACACTGGTGGCACCAGGAGCTGTCAGGCTCCTGCTCAATCTCACATCATTAGGTGTCTAAAGTTCTGTGTGATTTAGGGGCAGATAAGGGAGAAAGCGTGATGTTGTGGGTGATGATTTGGAGTCAGGCGCTTAGTTCAAATCCAGTCTCTACCGCTTAATCACCAAATGCCCTTTCAGCAAACACAGCTCTTTAGACTTCAGATTCTCCATGTCTAAAATGGGGGCAATTCTACCTATCCCTCTGGGTAATGATAATAGAACCTTACTATGTACCAGGTACGCTTTAAAGCATTTATTGCATATATTAAATCGTTTAATCCTAACAAAAACTCCAGGAAGTGGAAGAGATCATTTCCCCTATGTGACAGATGACAATGGAGGCACTTAGAATTTAGGTAACGTGTGGACAGTCACAGAGCCAGGATTTGAACCCAGACAATCTGACACAGTCTGTGTTCTTAACCGCTTTTTTAAAAAAATATTTTTTTGCTGGGGTATTGTGAAACTACAATTTTAAGACAGTGGGTGCCAGGATACGTCACACAGCAGACACTCAAAAACACCAGTAGCCCGGCTCATGATTATGGAAGGCCAGAGAAAAAGTACGAAGTGTTTCGGTTTTCCCTGAGGAGGGAAACGGGGGTAGTGCCAGAGGTCTGGGCTGGGGTTACCCAGTGACTGCTCTGTGCCAGGCATCATGTTAGGATTTGGAGTACGTGGACAAGAACATAACGGGGGCTAGGCTCGGTCTGCAACCGACGCCCCGGGCCACCCTGGCAAAGTTCGACCCCGTCCCCGGGCCTCTGTTTCCCCATTTGGGAACGTGTATGTGTCTGCTCCCCTTCCAGGATGCTCTCCAGACCAGAGGACTCAGCGGCCCTAGGCGAGCCACAGCGGACAACGGAGGAACCGGAGAGGCCTCCAGCTCCGGGCCGGACCGCCGGGAGCCGGGCTGGGCCACGGCGGGCCGGGCCGAAGTTCCGCGAGCGCCGCACTCACCTCTCACGAAGGTTCGGAGCGGGCCGAAGCAGGATCCAAACTCCCCGCGGCGACCACGGGCCCGACGCCGCGCGCTAGCTCACTTCGCGCCGGAATCCGACGGCTTCCGATTGGCCACGTCCTGAGGAAGCCGACCAATAGCGTTGCCCGGCGGCATCCGTCCCCGCCCCCTGGGCCGCTGGGGCGGGGTCGCCGGACGCTGGCGGAGGGGCACGTATTCCCAAAGCCCAATCGGAGTCCGGAAGGGAGGGTCAGGTGACTAGGGTTCGCTCGCGGGCTTCCGGCCCTAGGCGGGTTCTTCGTTTTTGGTGTATTTCTTGGTGTTGGTGAAGGCGTTCGGTGAAACCGCCAGCCGGAACCCCGACTGTGGCGGGATTGAAAAGCCCCGATGTTGAAGGGCCAGGCCAAGCCTCTGCGTCCCCGTCTCTTGGCCCTGACTGTCGGTCTCTGCGAGGCTCTGGCGCTCCCTCCTCTCCACTCCCTTTAATCACGCCGGCCCGCGTCCCACCCGTACTCTACACGAGCAATTGCGAACTGTCATTGACGGAGAAAAGGGGTTGGAAACGCAGATGCCTCCAAGGACACGTGCAGTCCCCGAGTGAGAAGCCATGCTTCGGCTCCAGCTGATTGTTGCCACGCAGGAATGTGGGCCGTGTGATGCCAGATCTTGCTTTTTCTTTTCTTTCCTTCCTTCCTCCTTATCTCCTTCCCTCCCGCCCTTACTTTCTCCCTCCCTCTCTTTTAAAAAAACCTGATAAACCTATTTCTGTTTTGTTTGATGCTTTGCGTGTGCGTGAAATCTGCCGATTTTTAAATGTTGCAAAAACAAAACGCTGCAGCCAAGCAAAGCACGTTGTTGTTAAATTACTCCCCAGCCTACCCTTTTGTACAGGAAAAATCAGAGTAAAGTAAGCAGATTTTTAATAGCAAAATGGCCAAGCAAGAAGCGGGATAGAGACAATGCAAAGGTGTGAAACAATCTACCAAAAGAATAAAGCCGCTGACACTCAGGCCCAAACGGTATCACCCAAAGTGATAAGTAGGATACTCACAACCCAATAGGGGGTGACACTCCCGCTGAAATTGCCTGCCTCTCCCACTACTTTAATTCTCCTTTTGCTTTTGTATCCACTGTTCTTCAAATCTGTGCCCTTCTCTAGTGCGAGCCATTGCGAGGGCATATTCTGTGGAAGAGGAAGACAAGGACACTAATGGTGTCAATATGAGCAATAAGAATGCTGACATGTTATGGGAGTACCCAGGAGGGATCCAAATGCAGATTTGCAGGTTAGGTAAGGCTTTCCCGAGAAGGTGTTCTGAGACTGAGAGATGAATCAGGGTATGATTTGGAGGCAAAGGCCAGGAAACTGGAAGACTGTAAGGCATCTTTGAGGAAATATCAGGAAAATGAGGGAAAGGGAGAGATGACCCATGACAGGAAAAAGAGACCAGATCTGAGTTTGGACTTCACCCTGAAGGTAAACGGCAACTGTTGGAAGGATTTTGTGGAGGTGGGGGTGGGGTAGTGAGAGGTTTGTGCACTAATCTTAATCTTAAGTATTTATAAAATACATGACACATGCTACAACATGGATGAACCTTGAGGACATTATTCTAAGTGAAATAAGCCAGTCACAAAAGGACAAATATGGTATCATTCCATTTATGTGAGGCACCAAGAATTCATAGACAGAAAGTAGAATAGTGGTTACCAGGGGTTGGGGGGACAAGGTAATCGGGAGTTATTAATAGGTAGAGTTTCTATTTGGGATGATGGCAAAGTTGTGGAGAATGATAGAGGTGACGGTTTCACAACAGTATGAACGCACTTCATGTCCACCGAACTGTACACTTAAAATGGTAAATGTTATATTAGGTCCACTTTAACGCGCACACACACACAGGACTGAGGACTCAGAGGTGGCAGCCCCTGTCTCAGTTGTACCTGGAGGGTTTTGATTTATGGTGGTGACTGACGTGACACAGAGAGACTAATGCCATTGAAAGAATTTATCACCTACATTTCCCAAGAAGAGGAGGCACACCACACCACACAGGGCCACATGGAGAAGCACCAACTTTGGTCAGGAGGCAGACAGGAGACAAGAGAAAGCCTAAGCCAAAATCTTCACTGGGGTTCCTGTGGGAAAGGCAAGACAGGGCAGAGAAACAGTTTAGGGTGGGCTAGTTTGAATAGTTCTGGTGGGCTTTGGGGCATAGGAGCTGTCCCTAGCTGTCTGGTACCTGGCTCTGGGTTAATTCCAGGCAGGGGACATGTTGGCTTGGTGTGTGAGAGTTAGATAAAGGAGGTGGCTGGAGGTATGGACTTGGTACTAGTTGGGAGGGTTTGTAATATGATTTTTGATGCACCCACAAAAGCAAGATTGTAGGGGAAATGTAAATAACTTCGGCTGTTAGTGTGGCTCTGTGATTAACGGATGTCAAATAGACAAATACAGGATCTAAGAAAACACAACAATTGACTCTATGGCTATTCGGCATCATTTTAAGGAAACTTGGAGTGATGATAATGGAGACTTTCAGGGAGTAGGTCATAAGTTGCCCCAAACAACATAGAAGACATTTTATCATGAGAAAAGAAAAGAGGAACACAAGTAGAAATATAAGGAGTCCTAGGCAAGCCCATAACTAGGTTTTCCATTTATATGGCATTAGCCAAGAAGATGGAAAATTGGGGGGTTTCTAACAATATCTGTAGAGAGCACCGACATTAATAAAGCAAATGTATCTCACAGGGCCTAGCCTCCAAAGCCCTATAGTTTCAGGTTTAGCCTAACTTTTATTATTTTTATTTTTTAATTTTTATTATTATTATTATTTTTTTAAAGATGACCGGTAAGGGGATCTTAACCCTTGACTTGGTGTTGTCAGCACCACGCTCACCCAGTGAGCTAACCGGCCATCCCCATATGGGATCCAAACCCGCGGCCTTGGTGTTATCAGCACCACACTCTCCCGAGTGAGCCACGGGCCGGCCC
>NW_007726125.1:965557-976256 GCF_000696425.1 Galeopterus variegatus
TTTTTTTTTTTTTTTTTTTTTTTTTTCCGGCCCTAGCCTAACTTTTAAAAATCACACATAGAAATGTTAAGCTTGCAAAGACAGGAAAATTTTCCCAGGCCAAAGTCTCTGTTGTAGATAAAGAATTGTAACACAGCAAAATTGCTGGCTCAAGGACAGATGCCCTTGGTACAGGTTAACCTACTGATTAATATTTTAAGAAAGTTACTTGATTGTTATGTAACATATTAAAGAAATTGCTGTAGGGAAACAAAATGTTTGCTGAGAACAAGCTTTTGTTGGTGGACCTACTTAACTTTTTACAAATTGCATTATGGAATGTCACTTTGTTATTTTACTGATGTTACCAGCTTCTATTGTTAAACTATACTTAGCCATAACTACATCTATGTTCCTTTTCTGTAACTTTCTGGCCTGGAAAAAAAATACTGAGAAAGAACCTCAGTTCGGTATTATTTTTCCAAGGAGGAATGCCTCTCTCTTGAGGGTTCCTGGAAAATTAACCCCTTTGGCGCTTCTCACTGCTGGGAAAAAATGGGCTTTGAGTAATCCTTTGCATCTCTGTCACCCTGGGGGAGAGGTGACAAATATCTTGGTGGAGCTGTAAAGAGTGTTAAGAATATGAGTTTTTTAAAAAATGAGTTTAACAATAATGTGTTGGTATATTTCTTGGGTCAAGGTGGCGAGTCTGGTAGTTATGTTGTTGGAGGGTATGAGCTGATAGCTTAGTAAAATATCTGCATGTATCTGATCATGGTCAGAGATGCAGGGTGAGAATAGGAGTGAGTGGTCCACCCCAAGGGGTCAAGGAGTTGACTTATATGAGGCAGATGCCTTCTGGGGAAAGTAATAATCTCCTTTAACTTTTGGAATGGTATAGAAGTAACCTGGACCAGATTTTCTTTTAGTCATAGGAGTGTAGGTGTGTATTTTTTGCCAGGGAGCAAGAAATATACCAGGATCATGAACTAAGCAGACAGCAAGCTCAGAAACATAATAGACTCTCTAACATGAAAGAAAGGAAAGCAAAAATGACCTGTGTCCAATTTGTGCCTTAGAAGAGGCAGTCCATGGGCCTTCCTGGGTGGATGTTTTAGTGTCCAGGATTAAATTGCCTCCAGCTCAGGGGATGAAGTCAGCTCTAACAGCAAGGTCCTAGACTGAGGCAATGCCATCTGACATGCTGTCATCTTCAGCAGGGAGCTTCTGGGCCCAGGTGATGTCATCTTGGACGCAGTACTTGACGTATCCTTTTGAAGTGGATAACCTCTTAGGTTGATGTGGGTCTAGCATTTGCCAGCTTGGTTGAAACAATGGCTTACTTAGAGGGTTTGGGCCTCTGGATTGTAAACCAATGAAAACACCCTGACCAACAATTAACAGACTGGTGTGCAGCTACACTTGACAGGGTTTTTGGTTTTGTTTTGGTGAAAATTTAGATTCAAATGGGTCCTATATCAGATGAGCAGCTGCCTGGCCCATGGGACAATTTATGGTTAATCGATCCCAGGTAAGTATGTGTCCTTGATCTGGCCTCCAACCTTATGGGATGGGAGCAAGATCGAAATTTATAAAGATAGATTAAGGCCTGGGGATGACCTCCTCCAGCACTGTGGCATTTGGCAAAGGACTGAGGACATGGAAAGACACTCCCTCCTGCAGGTGGAATATACCAGAGGGCCCATATTTGGCTCCATCCAGTATTAAGGACACCTCTGTAGCCATTCCAAGCTTGTGGGGTGCAGATTCCATGACCTGAAGCATAACAGGCAGCTAGGTATGGAGGGTCTGTGAGAGCCTCCATTTTTCAGGAAACCCAGTGGGTAACTAGTTATTTGTTGTTTTAATGGTGTGTAGCATGAGGCCGAGAGGGGCAGTAGATTCTTGCATTGGAAGCCTCAGGGGCAACTTATGGCCATCTTAATTGGCCTAGAGGGTGCAGGAGGCATGAGAAGAGGTTGAGTCTCTACAGCAAAGGAGTTTCTGAGGGTATAAATGGGAGTGCTGTTGATTTTTAATTTGGAAACAAAATTTGTAAATGAGGAATATGTTGCTACTGGGATGCAAAAAGGAGTAAAGATGTATTTATGTCTGTAAGGAATGTGTCAAATGAGTCTCCTTGGAGGAGGAGATCATCAACATAATGTCATACCTGTGCTCTTGGAGAAAGGTAGATGCAGTAAAGACCTTGTATGTAAAAATTGTATATGGTGGAAAAGTTGTTGAGGTAGCCCCGGCTTGGAAAAGGTATATTGTGTCCCCTCATGGATGAAAGCAAACTGCAGCTGAGAGGCTGTTGTAATAGGCACTGAACACAAGATATTAGCCAAATTTATAAGAGCAAATTATTAACTGGTTGTTGATTGGACAGAGTCAGTTGTATATTGGGTGTGGGGACCCTATTGAATGGGACCATAGTATTAAGGTTGTAGTAATCCACTCTGAGCACCTGTTATGGACTGAATGTTTGTGTTCCACCCCCTAAATTTATATGTAGAAGTCCCACCCTCCAATGTGACTGTGTTTGGAAATAGGGCCTTTATGGAGGTAATTAATGTTAAATGAGGCCATAAGGGTGTGGCCCTAATCTGATAGAACTGTCAAGCTTATAAGAAGAGAGACCAGAACTCTCTGTCTCCAGGAGCACACGATAAATTTTAATTTATTATTCATCGTGTTAGAGTGTGCCCAATATAGCATATTTTTAGGGCAATGGGTACTATAACTATGGGGATTTAAAGCAAGGCTATCGTTAAAGTGAGGTATACGTATTTTTAAATTTTATTTTATATTTAGTTACTTAAGATTATGGGGGGCACGATGTTTAAATTTGGTGTAATCCCCAGGTGTAATTTGAGCCTCTGTATTGATTAAATCCGTAAAGTTTTGTCAATTGGTGCATTTCAGCAAATGCTAAAGTTAATTCAGAACCTCAGTTGTAGAGGCACACAAGCTCGTTAGAGCCCTTTTTATCTTTTTGTAATATAAATTCTTTCTTCCTTTTTTTTTTTTAAGAGAAGTAAGCCTTTATTTCTTTGTTTTGCAAATAAAGCCGGCTGAGTTGGTTCCTTTTTGAGGATGAGTCGAAGAGACCAAATCACATATCTTCATCCAACTCTTCTGCCTCTTCTTCCGCTTCAGCCTTGGCTGGGGCTGCGGCAGCAGCAGGAGCAGCAGTGGTGGCAGCAGCCACGGGGGCAGGAGCTGCAAAAGCAAATGGGTCACCCAAGAGGGCCTTGACCTTTCCTGCAAATTAGAAGGTGTAATCGGTCTCCACAGACAAAGCCAGGACCCACGTGTACCCACTGTTGATAGCGTAGGGTACTGATGCAACAGTTGGGTAACCAATCTGCAGACAAGTGCTGGCCACACGACAGACACCCTCCAGGAAGCGAGAATGTAGAATATCCTCTGTGAGGTCAAGCACGTCAGCGTTGTAGATGCTGTCATGGTCGAACACCTGCTGGATGATCAGCCCAGAGGAAGAGGGAGATGTTCAGCATGTTGGGCAGTATGGCTTCCCCAGCTCCCACTTTGTCTCCAGTCTTCATCAGCTGCACGTCACTCAGGATCTCAATGGTGCCCCTGGAGATTTTAGTGGTGATGCCTAAAGCCTGGAAGAAGGAGGTATTCTTGGGCCCCAGACCAGTGTTCTGGGCTGGCACAGTGACTTCACATGGGGCAGTGGCACCTTATTGGCCAGCAGATCTCAGTAAGGTCCTCCTTGGTGAACAAAAAGCCAACATTCCCCTGGATATGAGGCAACAGTTTTCTCTGGAGCTGGATTGTTTTCCAGATGCCCTGGCATGGCCTTGCGCATCATGGTGATCTTGCCCATTAGCACCACACACAGCCTTCATCTGGAGGGACATGCGAATCTGCTACATCTGCTTGGAGCCCACATTGTCCGCCTCTACAATAAAGCATTTTGGATAATCATCCAAAAGTTGGATGATCTTAAGGAAGTAGTTGGACTTCCAGGTTGCCCTGTCTTCTCTGGGCATCACGGTGCTGTGTCAGGGGCTGCCATGCAGGGTTTAAAGATGATGTCACTTCCATGAGGATGCCTGGTGAGATCAAATTCTTTTAGTATATAAGTTTTTGTATTTAAATTTTGGATTTCCAATTGGGTCAAATTAAGAAACATTTAAAAAAAAAAAAAAAAAGATGGTCAGGGCCGAGCCCGTGGCGCGCTCGGGAGAGTGCGGCGCTGGGAGCACAGCAGTGCTCCCGCCGCGGGTTTGGATCCTATATAGGGATGGCCGGTGTGCTCACTGGCTGAGCACGGTGGGGCCAGTCTCAAAAAAAAAAAAAAAGGACGAAAAAAAAAAAAAAAAAGATGGTCAGTTAGCTCACTTGGTTAGAACACAGTGCTGGTAACATCAAAGTCAAGGGTTCAGATTGCCAGCTACCAAAAAAAAAAAAAGATACTTTGTTTTAATTTAGTTATATGTCATACATACGTATATAATTTATTCTATATTTATGTTAAGATTTATGAGGGATCTTCAAAAAGTTCATGGAAAGATTCGTATTATCTTTAATTCCATTTTTCCATAAAAATATGTAAATACGCAAAATGTATTTAGTTACTTTTTATTTTCTCCCCGTATTTAGAGTTGCTATTTTCCCCTCTCCCCAGACCCCACGTGGGGTTTTTTGTTTGTTTGTTTTCCCCTGTTTTAGCTGCCTGAAGCCTCAGTTTTTAGTTTCTAGATTCTGTCTCAGGCTGATAAGAGGAAAGAGGGGAGGGGAAGGTTTCGGAGTCTCTAGACAGCAGCCCCTCCCTCCCCCAGAACCCCAACCCCTGCTTTTTTTTTTCCACTTTAACAAAATCTTTTAGAACAGCTTGTATCTCTAGGAAGACAACATTTTTCCTTTCTTTTCTTTTCTTTTTGTCTCCTTTCTGTCCCTGACCATTTCCTCCCCCTTTCCCCCTTTGGGTGTTTAACTGATAAGCTCCTGGTGGTCCCAAGTGGCTTCTGCTGTGAGCAGCACCCTCCGTCCTAGGTTGTCCCATTCAGCTTCAGGGGAGCTGGAATTTACATCCAAGACAGCAATGGTGCCCCATCCCGATTTTATGACAATTTGGTTTTAAGAGGAGGCTCTTAGCATGTTGACAGGCAGTGGCTCTCTGGACTGCCAAAGCACATTGGCCAGGAGATTGACAATCTCCTATGAGCTGAGAAACTTCCTTGGGTGTCTTAGCGGGAGCAGAATGAAAGGCTTCTTCCCCCTTCACTTTTTCATTCACAATCAAGCCAACAGTCTCCAAGGATGTGGATCCCTTACATCCCAAACAGAGAGATTTGCCCTAAAGCAAAAGCAACACTTTTGTGCCAGGGCTTTCATGAGGAGGGCAACCCACACCATGCTACTCGTGGATCCTTATGGCGTACCAGGGATCGTCACCCAGAATCTTTGCCAGTGACTTCCTCTGAAAAGGAGGGCCAACGTGACCAATCACTTAATAGAATAGTGCGGGAGTCTCTGCCTTGTACCTTACCCAGTTATCCTAGTCACCCCTGGGAGTCACCAACCTGGAAACTAGACATGTGGACCACAGAAAAACAGATCAATTGAAATGATTCATCTGTCCTGGAAAGTTGCCAAGTAGGGAAATTTTGTGCAGCACTTTTAAACTACAGGAAGACACCTCCTTTAAGATCCTACAACAGTTTAGGTTGGAAATCCACAGCAGCAAATGGCAGACACAGCATAAAGTGGCAGCAGCCAAAGTGCAAGTGCATCAGCAGCCAGCTGTGCCTTCCCAGGTAACACATGCATCTTGTGAGTCAAGAGCGTCTAGAGGAATGCTCTTGCCCAACACGGAGTCATTGTGCTCCCTTCCATAGTTGTCTCAATTGTTCTTGAGGGATTTTAATTTATGGAGGTGACTTGAGTGACCAGAGAGGCTAATCCCATTGAAAGAATATATTACATATCCCAAAAAGAGGGGGGACACCACAATATGCAGGGCCACATGGAGAAGCACAGGTTTGGTCAGGAGGCAAAAAGGAGACAGGGGAGAGCCTAAGCCAGAGCCTCTACTGGGGTTCCTCTGGGTAAGGCAAGTCAGGGCAGGGCAACAGCTTAGGATTGGCTAGTTTGAATAATTCTGGTGGGCTTTGGGGCATAGGGACTGTCCCTAGCTGTCTGGTACTTGGCCCTTGGTTGATTCCAAGTGGGGGAAATACTGGCTTGGTGTGTGAGAGTTAGATAAAGGAGGTGGTTGGGGGTATGGACTCAGGATTGGTTGGGTGGTTTGTAACAGAATTTGGGGGCACCCATAAAAGCAGGATCATAGGGGAGATATAAACAACTTTGGCTGTTAGTTTTGCCCTGTGACTAACGGATGCCAAATAGACAAACACGGAGCCTAAGGAAACACAGAACAGCCCCTCTCCACCCTGGGGCATTTTCCAAGTGGCCAGTTCCAGGAGCCATGTGTGGCCTTAACCATAACGTGTTTGGCATAAAATAGCAGCTTCCAAGCATGAAAGAGCAAAACAAAGAAGATAACGAAAACACCACCTTTCACAGTAAAGGCATCTGTCATTTTTGCCTACAGAGGATCTTCTGCTCACAGCACCTTGATGTCCCTTTGGAGAGCCACTCTTACCAACTCTCAGCCCATGAGACTGATGCAGGACTACAGAGGTGGTCATGTGACTTGAATCTGGCCAATCAGAGTCACCTCCCAGTTTGGCTGTGGTGATTGGTTCAGGGATGAGCCTGTGGCTGCAGCTGGTCCAGTGAGAGCCCTCCCCAGGACTTTTGCCAGAATTTACTAGGAATGTGGTAGCAGGCATGCCCTTTTTGGTGGGGTTGCCAAACTGTTAGGCTGTCAGCCTGGTGCTGGGACTGGGAAGGGAGTCGGCCTGGCCTCTCACCATCGAGGAGCTAGCTGGCAAGAGAGGGAAAGAAAATGGGCTTGATATAATTGTCTGAGGCCCTCGATCCTGCCATGCTGGCAGCCACACCCTGGACTTTACAGTTACAGAGGCAATAAATTCCCTATCATACTTAACAAAAAAAGCAAGGTGCAAAACAGTAGGCATAGTATGCTACTGTTTGTGTAGAAAAGAAAGGGGGAGATAATGCTCACATGTATTAGCTTGCATATGCATTTAAACTTTTCTGATGAATAAGAAACTAATGATTATGGATGCCTGTTGGAGGGTGGGAACTGGGTAGATGGGGGTAAGAGTCATAGAAAGACTTCACTGTATACCCTGTTATATGTTTTTTTCTTTCTTTTTTAAAAATAAATTTGTTATTTTTTTACATTTTAAGATGTTGGGGAGCAGTTGGGCGGAGGGGAAGAGAGGAAGGGGGAGGGGGATGTGGTGGGAGGAAGAGGAAGGGAGGTGTGTTCGAGGCCCAGGCACCCCCCTCACTCTTGCATGGGAGTCCAGGGGGCTTCTGGCAGCCACTTGGTGGTGGCTTGGCTGGATGTGGACTTCTGGGGGGGCATGGCTGAGGCCCTCGGCCCATCTCCCCACCCCAGCTTGGGAGCCCAAGGGGCTTCCAGTTGTTCTAGGTTTTATAGGTGTTCTGTGGTGGTGTTAGACCTTTACTGGTTAATATCAGAACTTTGTCTCTGGTCTGTGGGTTTTTTGTTTTTTCTTTCAGTTCTGTGTTGGATTATTCACTATTCCCACCAGTTGAACTCTGCACTGGAACTAATTTGTTGTCCTTTGGTTACTTCTAAAATGGGGGAACTTCTTGTGGGAACCAGCATTTGAGCCCTGTGGTTGAGCTAAATTGCTGCTTTGCTGCTGATTCTCTGGGGAAGGCTTTTTGTGCAGCTCAGGTTTTAATTGTTGGCCTTGTAAGCACTTCCAGGTCTCATGAGATCTGGTAAACTGGGGTTGTGTAGAAACTCTGGTCTGGGCCTGAGTCTTTTCAGCAAACTGCTCCCCCTGCAGTTCTATATTCCTGACCAGTTTCCACTGAGTGGTCCTGTGCTGATTGGAGGGCAGGTCAGCTGTCCATGCTGTGCCCCAGTGTTCCCCCAGTGGGCCCGTCTCCTCCACCACCTGCACCCCAAACACTTCCCATGGGATGAGATATGCGCTGGTCCCTTGTGGTGACTTGCCAGCCTCTGAGTGGCTCCTTTTATCAGTTGTCTGTGGCCCCTTGCTCCTATGTGGGTCCATGGGAACCCTGTTAGTGGTCTTGCTGGCCTGGGCGCCACGAAGGCCCTCTTCCTCCCTGCAGCCTCCATGTAACTTCATATGAAGGGCACAGCAGTGGCTCTTGCCAGTTCCTGCTCTGTGTGCTCACCAGGGCCAGCCCGGAAGTGGCCAGGACTCCAAATTGTTGGAGACAGGGCCAGCCCGTGGCTCACTTGGGAGAGTGTGGTGGTAATAACACCAAGGCCACGGGTTCAGATCCCTATTTAGGGATGGCCGGTTCGCTCACTTGGGAGAGCATGGTGCTGACATCACCAAGTCAAGGCTTGAGATCACCTTACTGGTCATTAAAAAAAAAAAAAATGGTTGGAGCGGTTCTTTCTTTTTCTCACCGCAGCTTCTCCCACCTTCATGCACTCCGTAGGTCTCTCCTCCTCTTCCCCTGAGCTCTAGGAGCCCCAGCTTGGCAGTTCGTTACTTTTTAATAGTTGTAAATTGGTTGATTGTGGGATAGGGTGACGCTGGGGACTGTCTGTTTCACCATCTTGATCAGATGTCCCTTTTTTCCACATTCACGCTGTGTCAACCTTTTTATATTTTTTGACATTTAAACATGTAAGAATGTTAGCTCTTTATAATACTAAATACAAAATTTTACAATTACAAAGAACTAGAGGTTGTAATGGTATTTTATAAGCCTTAGGAAGAACAGATCCTATTATATCAAATACATTTAATCTTCAAAGTACTGTGCTGGTAAGATAAGTATACTTACACTCCTAACCTCTCAGGAGCAAAGTAAACAAAGAACACTTTAAGACAGCAGGTAGCTGGAGAAAGATCTTAATTAAATTTAAAGTTATGCAAGGTCTGTCTTTTTGTTATGTTTGCTAAGAAGATGCAAGAAGCTTTCTGAGAATATTCTTCTCAGAATATTCAGTGTTATCCACAAGGAACTTCTGCTTCCAAGTAAGATGTAGCAGATATCAGTAGATCATCATTTCTGCTGCAACAACCAGAAAATCAAACACACACACACAACGGGATAAATTATACAAATCATATTTTAAAGACATTAGAGAGCAGTGGAAGCAGAGAAGGAAGAGCCCATTCTCGGTGAGCTGGGATTGTTGGTCATTTCCCCGGGCGCATTCATCAAGTCTGAGCATAGGCTAAAGGCTGGGCTTAGTTTACACTGAGTTCTTGATGACCACTCAGACTATCGTTACAGTCTAGACTCTAGAGGAGCTCCAGGTGTGAGGCTCTTTTGCCCAATGGGATATTTGCTGCATGCTGGGGTAGACTGGGGAGTGGGGTGGCTGAACTTGGGGCCTGTGATGGGAAGGCAGAGTAAGGTCTCCTGCAGTCTCTTGGTGTTTGGAAGATGGAGTCCTGCTGGAGAGAGGGGCCTGCAAAAAACACAAAACAGTCTCTCCCTCAAGATAACTACAGACACAGGTGGACTGAGCTTAACTAAAGCTGCAACTCACCCTAACTCAGCTCAGTTCCTGACTGATTACAAGTCACATTACAAGGCAGTAAGGTAGGCTGACTGTGCCCCCACCCAATACGTCTATGTTCTAAATGCCCAGAACCTGTGAATGTGTCACTGCCTGTGGTTAAAGGGACTTCACAGATGCTATTAAATTAAGAACACTGGGATGGGGAGATTATCCTGGCTTATCCAGGCAGACCTAATGTAATCACAAGGGTCCTTATGAAAGGAAGGCAGGTGGATCAGAGTGAGTAGTAGGAGATGTGAGGACAGAAGCAAGTGTTAATTGAGGAAGGGATCACAAGACAAGGAATGCAGGTGGCATCCAGAAACTGAAAAAGACAAGGAAACAGATTCTCCTCTAGAGCCTCCAGAAGGAACCAGCCCTGCCAACACCTGACTTTAGCCCAGTGAGACTGATTTCGGACTTCTGACCTATAGAACTGTAGGATATTAAATTTGTATTATATTAGGCCACTAAATTTGTTGTAATTTGTTACAACAATAATAGCAAACCAACACAGCAGGGCGATGTGACTGATAAGAGAAGAAAACAGACAATAGAAGCGGACCTGTATCTGCTCTGATAGCAAGGATTTTAAAATAACTTTTACCAAATGTTAAAGAAAATAGTGAGAACAATGGAAAAAATGCAAGGGAATTTCAACAGAGGACTGGAATGTATAAAAACAAAATGAACATTCTAGAACTGACAGACAGTATCTGGAATAAAGAATTCAGATGGCTCAACATCACTCAGCATCCGGGAAATGCAAATCAAAACCACACTGAGATACCATCTCACCCCGGTTAGGATGGCAAAAATCCAAAAGACGCTGAACGATAAATGCTGGCGTGGTTGCGGAGAAAAAGGAACTCTCATGCATTGTTGGTGGGAATGCAAAATGGTGCAACCCCTATGGAAAATGGTTTGGAGGTTCCTCAAACAGCTGAAGATAGATCTACCATACGATCCAGCTATCCCACTACTAGGAATATACCCAAAGGAATGGAAATCATCAAGTCGAAGGTATACCTGTTTCCCAATGTTCATTGCAGCACTCTT
>NW_007726125.1:976493-1045437 GCF_000696425.1 Galeopterus variegatus
AAAAAAAAAAAAAAAAAAAAAAAAGAATTCAGATGGGCTGAGTAGGAAACAGGACGTAGCAGAGTCAAGAGATTAATAAACTTGAGGACAGGCCAGTAGAAAATATCCAAACTAAAGTACAGAAAGATAAAAGAGAAAGAATAATGTTAACTACAAAGTACTTGTTTGTCTCCCTATAATACAATATTTAGCCAAGAAGTTTATTCATTTAATCTTAGAATGTTTGTTGTAAGCAATAAAAGGGAAGTTGTTTACTTAAATAGTAAATAAACTCACTTCATAAATCATATTATAAATACTGATATTAGACTCCTGTATCTAGTATTTCCCTCACAGGTTACAAGTAACATAAAGTAAAGTTTCTAGCAGATTTGAATCTAAATACCCCACTCAGTTTGCAATTCTGAATTTCAGTTTCCACATTTGTAAAATGGAGGTAGTTGCACATGTCTCACGGGTTCAGTATGAGAATTGACACAAGGCCCCTAACATAATGCCTGGTACAGAGTAAGTGCACATTTGCATGATTAATTTTCCTCCAGCAGGTATATCTGCCATGTTATAGGAATTTTCAGAAGGAGTATGAGATAATAGACTCCCATGAAATGAGATGAGATTAAAAGAGATAATGGGTGTAAAGCTCTCAGTAGAGTCCTTATTAATAGTGGCTTTGCTTATTATTATTACATAATCTCAGTCTACCACCTTGGGTGTACAATACATAGTATTTTATTTATATATAGCAACTTAATTTATGTTTTGAGTCTCCAATCTGCAAGGGTGACAGCAAATTAATCTCAGAAATTTAGGGTTTTCTTTCCTTTCTGCTGGGTGGTGCATAAGTTCTGGGAGCTCACATTGTGCCTAGGTGTGGGTTGGAGGGCAGTTTGTCCTTTTCTCATAGGTCACGAAGAAGTGTCTTGTTCCTGTGCATATGTCTTCTTCAGGTTTGGGTGCTCTCCCCTCAACTTCTTTTCACAGTTTGGGGGCCATGGGAATCCTTCTGTTGCTTCAGTGCCAAACAAGGGCATGGAAATCTTGGAAAGGCTGCCTGTGGCACTGCCAGCCTAGACACCTAGACAGGAGTGCTGTCTCCAGGATCATGTCGTTCCCTGGGATGCTGCCCAGGAGTCAGGGCCCCAGGCCTTTCTTTCCTGAACCCACCTCATCGCTGCTCTCTTATATCAATTTCTCTTTTCTCTCTCTCGCTGTTTAAGGGGCTTTTTATCTGGTCTTGTTAGAGAACCCGACCTTCTTAATATCCTTAGATTTTTAGAAACTATTGTTTTAGACTATTGTTTTCCTCTGTTTCATCTTTCATCTGAGCCAATTGACACAGAACTTGCTTAAATGGGTGAAGAGGAAGGGTAGGGAGATACCAGAAGAAAATAAAAACATAGGTAACAGTTCCGACTATGATGGAGTCCCCAGTACCAGATTAGCCTTCCAGCAATAAACAACCATGAAACTGAACAAAATATTTGAGCAATCATTTTCAGACAACGGACAACAGGCAGTGCATGTCACTGGTCCCTGAGAGAAAGAGAACTCGTGAGGTATCCCCACAGTTGCTCTAGCTCTCTGCTGGGGGGCAGTTTTCAAATTGTAGCACAGAAAGCTAGAGTCCTAGCAGAGTAGGGATGCCATGCTGTGTTGAGAGGCAGAAATCAGAGTTCAGGGCTGCTGATGCAGCTGCAATCCACACGTCATGGTACTGGAAAGAATGGAGCTGCATGTGTGGGAGGCAGAAATCCACGTGGAGATCTCCCATGAGTTCTTGGCTGAGGACTCGGATGCACATGTGTAGGGGAAGACAACCTGAGGCTTACCAGAGAGGTTGCTACAGGGCGGAGAGTAAAACAGACACCAGAGGTCAAGCAGATAACAGAATTCAGAGCCTTGACCATGTATCATCCACAGTATCCATTAAACAATCTAAAATTCCTTAACATGCAAGGAAACAGAAAAATATGACCCATAGTAACAACAACAACAACAACAACAAAGAATCAGTGAAAACTGACCCCAAGATGGCCTAGATTTTGGATTTAGCAAAAGCTTTAAAGAAATTATTATAAATGCGTTCAAAAATCTAGGGGAAAATATGTTGAAAGAATTAAAGAAAAATATCATTTTTTTTTGTCTTTTTTTCGTGACCGGTGAGGGGGTCGCAACCCTTGGTGTTGTGTTGCCCACACCGCACTCAGCCAGTGAGCGCACCGAACCCACGGCGGGCGCGTCGCTGCGCTCCCAGTGCCGCACTCTCTTGAGTGCGCCACGGGCTCGGCCCAAAAAAATATCATTTTAATGAGTAAATGAATGGGAAACCAAGTAGACAAATGGAAACTATATAAAAGAACTATTCAGAAATTCTAGGACTGAAAACTATAAGAACTGAAGTGAAGGGTTTATAAGATGGACTTGACACCCTACAGAGAAGGCAGAAGAAAAAGATAGCCAACTTAAAGACAGAGCAACAAAGATTATCCAATCTGAAAAACAGACAGAAAAAGAAATGAAGAAAAATAAACCAAGCCTCAGGGATCTGTTGTACAATATCATATATCTGGGTATATCTGCTTGTCTTCTCATGATTACAAGAGAGGGACTAATGGCTGATGGGAAGGTGGGTGGGGCTTAAGTTTTTTGTTTTTTTTCTTTTTGTCTTTTTTCGTGTTCGGCAATGGATCGCAACCCTCAGTGTCACGCCCGCACCGGACCGGGACCGGCAACGGAATCGCAACCCTCGGTGCCGCGCCCGCACCTCGCTCAGCTGGTGAGCGGGAACCGGTCTGTATGTGGGATCCAAACCCTCGGCGGGAGCGCCGCCGCCCGCTCCCAAGCGGCGCACTGTAGCAGTGCACCACCGGGCCGGCCCAAGGGGCTTAAGATTTTTGAGCTTCATTATCGTGTGCCCTGGGTGGGCCATATGCTGGGATACCTCCAGTGTCAGTCCATTTAGGTCTTTTCTCTTGGGCTGCTCGGATTCCTCAGAGAAGACTCTTCTGATGTTCCAATCTCCTGGTAAAGCTCTGGCTGCCAGCGTTAGGGAACCCAGTGGAAGAAGAGAGCTGGGTTGGTCTCACCATTCAATGTTCAGTAACAAAAGCCACTTAATTCCTTATATTTGGTACAGTACCCACATTCTCAACCGTGCCTGGTGTTCTCAGTCCACAGGCCTTCTATCTTACAATTCCCAGGGACTAATGCATCATCTTAGAGGTAAGGGAGGGGCAGTTGCTCAAAAGTAGGGAGTGGGTGAGGGGATCTCAGGATCTAGCTGCTTCTCAAACTGCCTTCACCCATGTCTCATTATTTTGGACCCCCCTTTATTCCCAATTCAGAGATATCTGGTCTATCCATTTCTGTGCCTTTTAGGATACTGTGATAGTTAATTTTATGTGTCAACTTGACTGGGCCACAGGTGCCCAAGTATTTTTTAAAATATTATTCTGGGAGTTTCTATGAGGGTGTTTTGGGATGAAATTAGCATTTAAAAATATGAAATTAGCATTTAAATCAGAAGACTTAAGTAGAGTACATTGCTCTCTATCTTGTTCTGCTCAGGCTGCTATAACAGAATACCATGGACTGGGTGGCTTAAATAACATAAATTTATTTCTCATACTTCTGGAGTCCAGGAAGTCCAAGATCAAGATGCCAGGCAATTTGGTTCTTGGTGAGGGCCCTCTTCCTAGCTTGTAGATGGCTGTCTTCTCTCTGCGTCCTCACATGGTAGGAGAGAGAAAGAGAGATCTCTTGTTTCTCTTCTTATAAGGGCACAAATCCCATCATGAGGGCTCCTTCATGACCTAATTACCTCCCTGTGGTAGATTGAATTATGTCCCTCCAAAACTCACTGAGGCTTGAATTGTGTCCCCCAGGCTTTATGTATTGGAGACTTAGCCCTCACTATAACTGCTAAGAGGGTGGGAAATCCTATTATGGTAATTGAAAGGTGGAGCCTTGAAAAGGCGATTGGATTGTAGGACCCTGCAGTAGTGAATGGATTAATAATGGGAGTCAGGGGTGTGGTTCTGAGGGCTTCAAAAGGAGAGTGCATGAGAAACTCTTTCCCTCTCTGCTCCACCATTTTCTCATATGAGACCCCGGGTCACTGTTGCCACCACCACGACCATCTCACCAGATGTGTTCCCTGGACTTTGGACTTCCAGCCTCCAAAACTGTAAGCAATAAATTTTGTTTTCTTACAAATTACTCAGTTCAATGTATTCTGTTATAAGCAACAGAAACAGACTAATACATGAATCTAGATGTACATGTTTCATCTTCAGTTTCAGCATGGAGCTCCTATACTTTTTAATTCTTAAAAGTGATTTAAATAACGACATTTCCTGGAAACCATGTTCTCATTCAATATGTTAGCAGCCTCTGTTGGCCTCCTCATTAAAAGGCCTCACGAGAGATTTCTTAATTTCTCTTTCTTCTTGTGTCCAAAAGGGCCATAAAGCTGCTAAAATAAATTATAATTATGCCTGTCCCAAGTCCATTTCTTGGATATTATAAATCAGTAAAAGATACTTATTTTCTTCTAGGGAAGTAGCTATACTCAGGGGACCTGGGCTCACCACAGTTTCACTAATGCGTACTTTCTTGTACATGTCTGGCCTTTGCTGACAGTAAATATTAAAATACATTTCAAATATAAAACTTCTACTATATCTAACAAGCTAACAATGTTAAATCATTACCTTGATCTTAAAACCTAAAAGCCTTTTTCTTCCCTTAAACAAGTTCTGTCAGTCCCAGCATTAGGTATCCCTGATTACAGTAAGCACTTCAATCTTTTCTACCATTAAAAAAAAATTGACCTCGGTTGTACAAACAGACTAATGGAGACAACTCCCTGTTGCCTATTACGATTCTCCCTGCAATTGGTACCCCTTGCCGCGCCTCCAGCCTGTGTCCTCTTCCCTCTGAATGGGGCCACTCCACCTCAGGTACAGCTCTCCTAAAAACCGAAATACAGTTCCTATCCACTGGCCAAGTACTCATCTCTGATAATCATAGCACCCTTACCCATTGCCCCAAAACAAACCCAGCATCTTTATTCTAACTCCGACATACTAAAAACCTCACCAGTGTCTTTCAGTATTTTTTAATACATCCCTGCCTTCTCATAACCTTTATCCCTTCTCTTCTTTTCTTTACCTTTTTTTTTTTTTTAAGCATATAGCACTTGGTATTCCCAGGAGGTCTCCCATGCAAGTACTAACCAGGCCTAACCCTGTCTTCCTTCTTTTCTGTTAACGGAATCTTGATTTTTTTGTGCAGACATCTACTCACCTGTCTCCCAACCACTATCCCCAGCTCAGGGGCAAATCTTGATTAGTCAGGCACCGTTCCCCTGGACAGGGATGGGCCCAGCGTGGACATGTGATACAGTTATGGCCAATAAGACAGAGGAGGAATCTCGTGAGGAGGCTTCTGAGAAAAGTTTCCTCATTCCGTAAGGAGACCTCCAGGAAGAATCATTCTCTTTTGCGGGCCATCATTGGGGCTAACTGTGGCATTTGGAGTTGCAGCAATCTTCTGATGACCAGGACAGAATCTAGCCTGGGGAGGGCAGAGGAGAAAGACAGAAGGACTTTGGCTCCTCTACAGCACCACCATGGAGCTGCCCTGCCTCAGGAAATATTGTTAAATGAGATAATAAAATTCTCTAACTTTTTAAAGCCAAATTGAAGTTGAGTATGCTAGATTTTTTTCTATTTATCCCTTCAGATCCACTCTCCATTCCTCTCTGTGAATCAGGAGGTTGGGTTTGGCCAATGGCTTGCCTCAGTAGATCAGAGGGTGGGAGTAGAGAGCCGGGCTGTGGTTCAAGAGTGGCCACATTCTTTGACTAAGGCCATAGCGCCTGTCAGGTGGCCTTTCTAGTGGAGCTACGCTTCTCATCGGATTCCAATTACACGTCGTCCCTCTGCCCTCGCAAGTGTGGGGATTGCTCTGCTCTGTTACTAGTTCCAATCCTTGCTGGTTCCCGGAACCCTGCCCATACTTGTAGAAATAACCCCTCCATTAGCCTCTCTTAAATGTACCCTTTCGAGTGCGCCATCTCTTTTCTGCCAGGAGCCTGACTGATACTTTGGGTTTTCAACTGATGCAGCTGCTGTTCACCTGACTCAAACTGTATTGGCCTTAAAGACACCTTACCACCATCTTTTATGTAAATGAGTCTGTTCGTTGGTTTCCGGGCAGGAGGTAGTATAGTGTTCCTCTTTGATTTTTGTCTGACTTCTGCACAGGTGATGAATTGACTGCATTCATCAAAACATGTATCCTTCTTATAAGTCTGTTTATATTTTTATTGATTCCAGCTGTAACTTTTGGGTTATTCATGTTTATGGGAAAACAATAAGGAGAAATAAATCTCCAGATGTCTTTAGATTAGTGATTTTTACATGCCTTACAAGTATCTTCTAAAGAAGCCTTAGATGTTTCAGCTGAAAATGCTTTGGCTAGGGTTTGATGATGGCTTTTTAGATACAACATGAGGGGCCTGGCCAGTTAGCTCAGTTGGGTACAGGACAGTCTTATAACACTAAGGTCACGGGTTCAGATCCCCATGCCAGCCACCAAAAAATTAAAAAGAATAACAATGATAATTTAAAAAAGATGTTTAGCAACAACACCAAAAGGCATGATCCATGACAGAAATAGTTAATAAGCTGGACTTCATTAAAATTAAAATTTTCTGATCTGTGAAAGGCACTGTCAAGAGAACAAAAGACAAGGCATAAACTGGGAGAAAATATGTGCAAAAGACATATCTGATAATGGGCTATTATCCAAACTATAAAAAGAATTCTTAAAACTCAACAATAAAAAAATAAACAACCTGATTAAAAATAGGCCAAAGACCTTAACAGACACCTCGCCAAAGCAGACATACAGATGGCAAATAAGCATATGAAAATATGTTCCACATCATATGTCATCAGAGAAATGCAAATTAAACAGCAAATATATACACTCCCCACCTATGAGAATGTCCAAAATCCAAAACACTGACACACTAAATGCTGGAAAGGATGTGGAGCAACAGGAACTCTCATCATTGCTGGTGGGAATGCAAAATGATATACCACTTTGAAAGACAAGGTTGTTTCTTACAGAAATAAATATAATCTCACGTGATCCAGCAATCATGCTCCTTGGTATTTACCCAAAGGAGCTGAAAGTCACAAAACCTGCACAGATGTCCATAGCAGCTTTATGTAAATAATTGCCAAAACTAGGAAGCAACCAAGATATCCTTCAGTGGGCGAATAGATAAATAAACTGTGGTACATCCAGACCATGGAATATTATTCATCACTAACAAGAAATGAGCTAGCAAGCCATGAAAAGACATGGAGAGAACTTAACGGCATATTACTAAGTGAAAGAAGCCAAGCTGAAAAGGCTATGTACTGTATGATTCCAACTATATGACATTCTGGAGAAGACAAAACTATGGAGACAATAAAACCAGTGGTTGACAGGGGTTAGGGGAGAGGGAGGGATGAACAGACAGAGAACAGAGGATTTTTAGGGCCGTGAAAATACTCTGTATGATACTGTCATGGTGGATACATGCTGCATACTACTGCAGCCATTTTCTAGGACAAGGGCTTTGTTTTGTCCTCAACCACCAACTAGGCTCCTCTGACAACTTTCTTTAATGTTTATATGCTCCAAAACCAGGCCCCAAATTTGGGGAGGAAATTATGTAGAGGCTGATGGTCTTACACCTAGATCACCACAGGTATTCCTCAGATGGCCACTTGATGGCGCCCAAGAGTCTTCTTTCCCTTGCTCACGTGATTTGTGGAATGACTCACGTGAATAAAGTGGTTATATGATAAAGGACTTTTGGTAAAAGTCGTTAGATGCTACTGATATTTTCCAATGTCTTCTATGGTGCCCCACAGTAATGTCATGTCTGCTGTTTTTAAAGCATGTAATGGAAGGGCACTGTCCACAACAGTATTATTCTGGTTAATTTCACCCAGATGAAAAAATATTGATCACAAAAATAGAAATGTATGTTCACAGGTGTATAGAAACTGTCATATGTCTGAAATTAAATGATACATTACTAAATAACTCATAGGCCAAAGAAGAAGTCACAAGGAAAAATTTAAAATATCTTGAACTGAAAGATAATAACATAACATATTCAGATTTATGGGGTGCAGGCAAAGCTCTGTTCAGAGGGAAATTTATAGCTTTATTACAAACAAAAAAAGTTTCATATCAATGATCTAACTTTCCACCTTAAGTAGCAAGAAAAAGAACAAATGAAATCCAAAATGACAGGAAGAAAGGAAATAATAGAAACAAGAGCAGAAATCAATAAAATTAAAAACCAACAAAAATAGAGAAAATCAAAATTTGGTTCTTTGAAAAGATGAATAACGTTGATAAACCCCAGCAAGACTTAGCAACAGAGAAAGAGAAAATAAAAGTGGGGCGAGGGTAAAGGCTGTATGGTGGTTCGCTATACTGTTCTTGAAGGATTTCTGTGTGTTTGAAATTATATCAAAATAAAAATTTAAACAAAGTAGGTGAAATGTGCAAAATGACACTATTAGAGATCTCAACTTTTGGTCAAGAAAGATTGTCTTTTTCTACTGAAATGAAGACAGGAATGGGAGAGATGTGGGAAGGAATAGAGTTATGGTTGAAGGAAGGCAGGGCTGAGTTCTAGATGCACCACAACGATGACCTTAACTCATTAGGCTCCGGTGCCCTGCCCTTTGGACCTGGTGCCTACATATGCTGTGCGTTGTGCAGTGTCTTTGTCACATGGAGTTTTCTGAGCTGCATCAGGTTTCCAAGCCAGTGTGTGTTCTCTCTTTGATGCTTCTTGTACTCAACACTTAAGCTCCTCTTGCAGATCTAACAAACATCATATAAAGACAAGTATTTTCTACAATGTTATGGGGGAAGAGGATTAAGTTTTACAGGGGGAGAAGACAGGCATTTAAATTTAGTTGTTGTGGATGAAAGCGAGCCTCACGATGCATCTGAATCAGAAACAAGGCAGAGTCACTTCTTTATTCTAAAAGCAAACAGCTGCTCAGAGACAAGCAGATTGAACCACTTCCTCCTTGCTCAGAAATTCTGAGTACACACACACACACACAGACACACACATTTACATACACATATGGTGAGAAGAACAAAGAAAAGGAGCAAAAAGAAAAATAATTCATTGGCGAAGTCATTTGCAACTTCTGGGCACAGTTATATGTCTTATATCACCTGATATCGTGCAAAAAGCATGTTTCATGGGTCCAGGCAATTCTCTCAAAGCAGAAAGTGAAGGATTACATTGCAGATAAGAACTAATCAACTAATCAAGACAGACTAGTTATTGGGGGGAGGCGGGGAGAAAAGAAAAAGAAAAAAAGAAAAGGAGAGACATTATTTCTTTTTTAGATCAATTTTTACTATGATAAATTTCAAACATGCACAAAAGAATAGTGTAGGAAACCCTTCATATACCCGTCACCAAGACTCAACAATCCAATCACATTGAGTTGGAAGCAATTGTAAAAGAGAAAGTCTGCAGTTTGGGATCTAGATCAGGGCATCGTCAAATTTAGCTTTACTGGGAGCTTGCCTCAACTTTGATTAATCAGCTAATCAAAACTCTGTTTAATTTCAGTTTCCTTATTGGCGTAGAGAAAGGCTATTCGTAACTCACCATCTGCACCAAGTTTATGGGTCCAAGTTAAACGCTCAAACTCTGTTAAGATTCTTTGTTTTAGCCGATTCGTTTTTAATCAAGGTTCAGAAAAGAAAGAAGGCTTTAAATTATTTTCTACACTTTTTTCAATAAAAGCAAGACATTTTCTAACTTTACAATCTGGTGTGTTTAAGATGGTGAACAGGGTGTTCACATGCAGATGAACACCAGGCAAATAGATCTTTAAACCTGGATCTCCGGGGAGAGTTCTCGGACTGGAGATCTGTTAGAAATGATAGTCCATAAAAGTGGGAGACAATGTCAAGAAAAACAGTGTGAAGCTAAGTAAGGCCTGGGGAGAGAGAACTCCGTGGAACACTCACGTTCAGGTTATAGGAGGGACAGGCAAGAACTAGGCCAAGAAGCTCGTAGTCCTGGGAGAAAAGGGGAGCTAAAGGGGTCCCCCAGAGGGAGGGAGTGGAGGGTGCCAAGTCCCTCGAATGAGGCAAGAGAAAGGCCTGGCACAAAGACTATGGAGTGGAGAGAAAAATCTCACTTCTATCCGGCTCACCTCACCCCCTCCACCTGCCCCTGCCGGCCCTTCCCAGTTCTCAAGTCCCCGGTCTCTTGGGAACCAGGACACCCTTTCCCCCCAACCCTCTTCTCGCCTCCTTCTGCCCCACTCCTTCTGGTCTAGCAAATTCCTACTTACGGGCAAGATGTCAGCCTGACCCGCTGACCCTGCAGGCGAGGTCAGTTCCCACTGCCCCACACTGGGGACTTGTCCTCCATCAAACGTCTCGGTTGTCACTGCTTATTCTCATGGTTCTCTGACTGAGGACAGAGACTCACAAAGCGTATTCCGAGTGCCTGCCTCTGCGTCTGCCCCAAGCTGTGCTCAGGAAGGACTTGTGGACGTAATGAAGGACGGACGAAAGGCGGGCGGGCAAGCAGCTGTCGGCACATCCCCGACTCGGGCCGGACATTCTCCCTAGAGCTCCTCGGAAGTTCCATTTTACTGTCTGCGGTCCCCACGGACAACCCTGGGTACCACAGCTGCCCCCTCGCCCGAGGGTCCTGACTGGGCCCGTCAGGCCTCCTGTCCTCCGGCCTGGGCTCAGCCCTCTGGGGCTCACTGGCCGTCTCAGCGAGAGCTGTTTCGGGGGCTCCACGAGGGTGGAAGCCAGCCTGGAAAGCGTGGGAGGCGGGGAAGGAGGCCGGGGACCAGGCAGCCTTGCACAGCTTTCGCTCCGAGGCGGGAGGGCATTAGAGAGGCAGCTGCAGGGAGACGTGGGGTCAGCGCAGTTCTCCGTTTTTTAACTTCAGGAGGGATTTGAACATGTTTAAATGTCAGTGGGAAGGCTCCAGGTAAGAGGGAGAGGCTGAAGAAACAGAAGCGAGGAAGAAGCCCGGCGGAGGAGAGAGGGGCCCGTACTGAGCACCCGGCGCTAACAGGAGGCTCCTTCTGCCCTGCACGTGGCTGAGGCCCCAGCGCAGTGGGCAGCCCCTGCCTGGTTCCAGCGTGGGCTGCTAGGCCGCCTGCGGAGGACTGGGAAGGGAAATGTCCGCGAGCTTGCAGTTCTGAGCCACGAGATCGACCACCCACCTCCAGCTTGTAAAGAGGGTGGCTAGGCCGCGAGAGGAGCTGGAGGTCACAAAGCAGTTTCTTTAGGAGGCTCCTGTGTGGACCCCACCCCCAACTGCCCCGGCAGGGGAGAGAAGTGCTTCCCATCTCCCTTCCATCCACTCGGGCCACAGGGACAGTTTGAAGGGTGGCCCCTGGAGCCAGGGAGACACAGGGGTGTCTGACACAGCTGGAAACCTACAGGCGAGGCTGTGGCTGTGGCCGCCTGTCAGTCCACTGGGCTTTGAAAAGGGCTCTATTTGAGAGACAGGTGAAGGTCGGTCAAATGTGTGCCAAGAGTCGGGTCCAAGTGCTAAGGTGGGCCCAGTGCCCCTCCTCCTCCCTGCCCCTGCTCCGGGAGGACGGACTCCGTTTCTGACTCCCACAGTTAGTGACAGTGCCATTTCCAGAATCCAGGCAGTGGAGGCAGGACTGAGAAAGCAAGTATCCACCAGGCTCTTGGGTCTCGTGGGCTTTATCAGGAAAAGAGTTCTGGGACGCTCAGCTCCCAGAAGACCCGCAACAGTTCCCTCCAGAATGGGGGTTACTGACTTCTCTGAGTCTCAGATGGCTTTGTGACACGGATGGGAACAGAGGATTGCCTAACAATTTTGGGGGTCGCTGACCCCTGTCTAGAACCCCTCCTCTAGGAGCCTCATCCAGCCAGTCTGCCTGGCTCAGCTGTGGGCCTCACACACAGTCCCCTCCCTGGGGACCTGCAGTTTAACTGTTTCACGCTCACTGACATGTGGATTACAAAAGCAGGGCCCTAAGCCTCTTCTTAACCTAGTAAATTTTTTATCTAAAAGGGCAAGGCACTATTTTAGTCACTGTTTTGCAGGGAGAAAAAAAAATCCTGTTTGTCCTTATGATTCATTTTGGTGGTTTTTGGATGATGTTGTGTTGATTCATGACAACTCACTCAGCATCTGGTATGAATTAAATGGGACTTTCTCTTGGTGACAGTAAAATGAAAGATCTTAAACAAGGCTAACATTAAAAAGAGGCCTGGTGGGAATACAAGAGTTTGAGCAATCTTCGGGACTTGAATCAGATGTTGTACCATCTCAGCAAAATTAGCAGAAAGCGACATGCGGCTTCAGGGTGGTGGTTCACATGACGTAATGTCTGCTCCTTGCTTTCATGCCGTGACTCCCTGCAGGTCAAATTGCCTCCCACAATGTGCTGTTTTGTCCTGTAGCCATTACCCCAATTAGACAAATGGGGAAACAGAGGCAGGAAGCTGTCACAGATGTTACATCAACAGCCAGATTTTCTCTGGTTTGTTCTGGGAAGTTTTCCACAGAATCCCAGAGGACGTCCAGTGGTTCTTAATAGGGGATGATTTTGCCACACCAAGGGCATTGGGCAATGTGTGGAGGCATTTTTGGTTTCCGCAAATGGGTAGGTGCCACTGGCATCTAGTGTTGCGTAGAGGGCAGGGTGCTCAGAACAGCCCCCCACAACAAAGAATTATCCAGCCCACATGTCAGTAGTGCCAAGGTTGAGAAACCCTCCTCTAATCCAAACTGACTTCAAATCCCAAGTGACGTGATGGTTGTCAGGCCATTAACTGGCTTCATGAAAAGGCCTCTGGAAATGGTGAAAACAGGTTGTCTGAAAAATTATGTAATTTTTGTGTTTAAAAGAGTATATATCAAGGTGTTATAACACCAAGGTCAAGTGTTCAGACCCTGTACTGGCCGGCCGCCAACGACAAGAAAAGAGTATATATCTTGCCTAGATCCTGCTCTTTAAACACCATTCTCCACTAAAAGGAACCACGGCTCCTGAGGCATGATCAGTCCAGGCCTGGGACAGCTGAGCAAGGAAGGTATCGTGGGTTCTGATTAAAAGGACACTGGGGCCAATATGAGGTCTCTCTCCAGCCAAATATGGGATGATTTGAGCAGCAAAAATGCCATTTCTACACAACCTCTTCCAGAAAATTAAGGAGGAGAGAATACTTCTCAACTCAATCTTTGAGACCAGCGCTACCCTGATATCAAAACCAAAGACATTACAAGTAAATACATAAAAATCCTTAAAATCCCACTACCTACCAAGTTGGCATCCATTCCTAAGACATCTGTCACTTGTCTGCCCCTACACAGCTGTTTTGAAAAGAAGTTATCCTAACCCAGGACCTGGCCCTTAAATAGCCTTGAACATACTATATGTCCTTCTTCGTGGTTCCAGATGTTTGGACTCAAGGGCAGCCTTTAACCTATATTTGGAGACTGGCTTTAAAAGGTATGCTGCAACTAGTCAGATGCCCTTCTCAGGAGGCTGACCTAAGAGACACAAAAGAAAGGAATAGCTGTTGGTGCGAGCTGAGGATGGAGACTCAGATTGACTAAGCAGCTGTAGCAGGCATATTGGAACCACGAAGAGAAAGGAGAGAAAGTAGGTCCAAAGAAAGGAACAGGACAGATGTATCAGTGTAGGCAGAAAGTGGAGAGAGAGTGAGAGAAAGAGAGAGAACACTAGTTATTACGGAATAGCCCAAATTTCTGTCCCTCGTGAGGTCTAGCTGCTCAGATTCTCCTGAATTCATGTAAGATTATACTTGAGCTACACTTTGAGGACTTTGGTCTGTTTTAGCCCAAACCACCCTGACTAAAGCAAATGTTCAATAAAAGTTAAGTTTCTAAGAACACCATGGGCCACCTTTTTCTTTCTGAAGCCCTCAGAGACTTAATTGGTTTCTCTCTCTCTCTCTCTTTCTCTCTCAATATGTATGTGTGTTTATTTTAAATTTTTTTAATTGAGGTATAACATACATATAGTAAAGTACATAAATCTTTTTTTTTTTTTCTTTTTTGTCTTTTTTCGTGACCGGCAAAGGATCGCAACCCTCAGTGTCACCCCCGTACCGGACCGGGACCGGCAACGGCATCGCAACCCTCGGTGCTGCACCTGCACCTCGCCTAGCCAGTGAGCAGGAACCGGTCTGTATGTGGGATCCGAACCCTCGGCGGGAGCGCGCCACCGCACTCCCAAGCAGCGCACTGTAGCAGTGTGCCACTGGGCTGGCCCAAAGTACATAAATCTTAAGTGTACAACTTGAAGAATTTTTTACACACACATTCCACACACATGTAACTGCTGCCCAACATACAACATTCCCAACGCTTCCAGAAGGTTTACTCTTCCTACTCTGTGGAGTCACATGTCAGATTATGAGCAATTGGTGGGTGGTCCATGTGCTATAAACTGAATTGTGTTCCCTGAAACTTCATATGTTGGAGCCTTAACCTCCAATGTGACTATATTTGGAGATAGAGTCATTAGGGAGTAATTAAAGTTAAATGAGGTCATAAGGATGGGGCCCTAATCCAACAGGATTAGTGTCCTTATAGGAAGAGGAAGAGAGACCAGAACTCGCTCTCTCTCTCCAGGAGCACACAAAAAAGAGGTCATGTGAGCACACAGCAAGATGGTGGCCATCTATAAGGCAAGAGGAGAAGCCTCAGAATGAAACCTACCTTGCCAGCACCTGGATATTGAACATCCCTACCTCTAGAATAATTTCTGTTGTTTAAGCCACGCACTCTATGTTATTTTGTTATGGCAACCCAAGCAGATTAGTATACCATGTGACCCATACCAAGAACTAAGAAGAAAAAGTTCTGAACAGAAAACCGCCCTTGGTGCACGCTTGGGCAGCTGACCCACACACAATCCAAAGAGGCCTGTACCCAGCATGTGGTGGGAGGAGAGCACAGCCTGGAGGGTGGGCAGCCCCTCCAGCCACGAAGTCCAGTCCACTTTCAGGCTTACTTGGACATATTGCAAGAAGACGTTTGATAAATTTGGAACTATAGTTAAATGTCAACCAACAGCCTCTCACCCATCTGTCCCTTAGGAAGTGCTCCAAGACATCCCAACAATCCAATAGGGCTTTTTTCCCCTCCCTGGTCCAAATGCTAGCCTGGTGGGCAGACTCATGTGAGCATTGATTTATTAGGAAAAAGTAACCCGCAGCATGGAACAGACACCTGCAATCTACCGGCTAGCTAACATGGAGCCTCTGAAGATGACACACGGGTGCAGCCACGCCTTTACTGGAGTATTGAGTGGCAAACTCTCCTCACCTGAATATCAATGAAACCTAGGAGTAGCTTGGAGGGGTCAGTCCTGGTCTAGGTCCCCTTGCTTTGTCATTGTCCTGTGGGTTATCCACTCACAGGCTGCTGTGTCCTCAGAAGGCCACCCATCAGACTTGTCACTCTTTGTGTCAGAGCTAATGTATTAATGACAGAAAGCTTTTGGTCTCTCTCTGCAAAGGCTTGTTTTTCTATCAAAGTAGAGTTTTCAACTCTTTTTTGTTGCTTCCACAATTTCTCTTCCAATTTGTTACTGCAATGTTGCAATGCAGCCTGTCCCCCACCTGCAATGGGATGCCCACCACGGAGGGCTCCACTCTTGGCTGCCGTGGTGAGAGCCATGGGAAGGATACACCCCAGACTCAAGGTAGTGGGTGCTTCGAGGCAGGGGGAGGGAACACACTCAGAGTGGGACACTCCGGGGCTTCAACTCTCTTAATACTATTTTCCTTAAACTGGGTGATAGGGATATGAGTGTTTTGTATTATTCTTTATGCTTTCTTGCATATCATTTAATAATAGCTTTTTAAGAAAATTAATAAAAAGGAAAGTCAGTATTCATAAATATCACAAACACAGTGTTGAGCAAAATTCATGCCATGCTGTGGTACAGAGACCACCATCTCTCTAATCCAGCCAAGTGCACCTCCTTCCCTTCCAGTGGCGCCACGGACCAACAGTGGCACCTTAAACTGGGCCCTTCAATGCTGCTGGAACCTCTTTGCAAGTGGGTTCAGAGTTCTGGGACCTGCAGCCCTTGGTGCAGAGAACGAAGCACAGGCATTTTGCATGCACTCTCAGGCCACAGATAGCACAGTCTCCGTCAGGAGGTGCATTGGGGCTTCCCGTTGGTCCAAAGAGGACATGATCAGGCTGGGAAGGAAACAGGCACACAAGCAAACAAAACCAAAAAGCCCAACCCTTGTGCCTGGTCCTTGGGTGACCAGTAAATCTACCGCCATGGAGGAAGGGGAGAATGGATTCTGGGGGACACCTGCATTCCCTACCACACCATCCCACATCCTACCACATCTCCCTAGCCAGTCCTTTTCTCTTAGGTCTTGAGGGTGGAACCCTCGTGAATGAGGTTAGTGCCCGTATAAAAGGACCCCGGAGAGCTCTCTCTCTCTCTGTTCTCTGCCACCTAATCACCATCCAAAGGTCCCTCCTCCCAATACCGTCACCTCAGGGGTTAAGATTTCTTTTTTTTTTTTCCTTTCTGTCTTTTTTACTGACCGGTAACGGGATCGCAACCCTCGGTGTCGCACCTGTACCGGGGACCAGCAACGGGATTGCAACCCTCGGTGTTGCGCCCGCACCGCGCTCAGCCAGTGAGCAGGAACCGGTCTCCACATGGGATCCGAACCCTCAGCGGGAGCACCGCCACGCTCCCAAGCGGCGCACTCTCCAGTGCACCACCAGGCCGGCCCTCAGGAGTTAAGATTTCAATGGAGGAATCGGGGGGACAAACATTCAGTCCATGGCCCCTATTCACTCGTCCCCTCTCTGCAGTCCAGCATCTACCGTCTCCATCCCCGTACTGCAGCCTCCCTTTGGACCCTGCCAACTCCCTTGTCACTACATCCGTGGACTCACTTCAGTCCTTGTGCTTGGCTTCCCAGCACCACTCGACTTTTTATGTCTCTTCTCCCTTGAAACGCTCCCTTTCCCCTGCGTCCGTGACCACACCCCCGGGCAGCTCACCCACAGGGCTCAGCTGGGGTGGGCCGTCCTTTCTCACTCCACCCCAACCTGGGGACCTCATCCACTCCATGTCACCCTGGGATAATTCAGCTAGGGCTCCCTACCCACATGAAGTCCAGGGGAGCCGCCAATCTCACCACTGGTAGGACCCCAAGGCCTCCCCCAGGTTTGTTCTGATGCCCGGGCATTCTGGACTCCCCTCTTTGGATTGAGCTTCCTTGCACACTTCCTCTCTGTCCACACCAGGTAGACTCTGATGCAAAACTCAGCCTCTTCATTGCTTCGCCCACAACATTGAATCGTCCTCCACTGTGGGATTATTAGACTTCGCCGAAAGTCCTGGGGTGTTCCAAGTCAGGGGGTCTCGTGAGGCCTTGCACGACCTCCGCCCTCTTGCTTTCTTTCTTTCCGTCCCATATTCTCTCCCCGCTTACCTTTCATTTTGCCAACTCCCTTTCAACCCTGTTAGTGAAAAGAACCATTTCTCCACCTTGTCCCGGCCTGGCTTGTTCTGCTCAGCTCCAGCGCCAGGCATCTCACAGGCCCCTCAGACTCAACATGTCCAAGTGAGAACTCATCCTCCACCCTTCTCAGCCAGGCTTTTCTCCTTTACTCCCATGATTGCCATCCCGATCCGCATTCCCATCCAGGTGTTTGGGTCGTCCCTGGCCACCTCCTCCAGGCCAGTGTCACTTCTTGCTGGATGCCACTTCTTGCTTCTGGTGCAGCCCTCCCATCCATCCTCACAGGGCACCACAGGCATTTTCCTGAAATGCTACCTAATGTCAACACCACTCTGCATCCAGCTCCCTAGTGGCTCCCACTGTCTTCAGTCCGCACCCACCTCCCTGCTGGCATCCAGCTCTCGTTCACGGTGCCTGCCCCTCATACTCCAGCTCACTGAGCCCTTATTGGCTTCCCCAGGGGGCCCCACGTGCCCTCACTTTCTGGGACTTTGTACTTGCTGCCTCCTCCTCCCCAAGCGCCCTTCCTCCTCATGCTCCCAGGCCCCTCGCTATCTTAGGCTTGTTCTCAAAGTCTCACTTTATCTGTTACCTCTGCTGGAAAACTTTCCCTGATTCCCCCACTTGGCCTTAGGCGCTCTTCCCATGATGGGCAGGTTATTAATAACATCTTCTGCAGGCACAATAATATAAACACGACTGATCTTGTTTAGTTAGATTAAACAGTTTAGTTTTACTCTCTAGGGTGGATAAGGAGGGGGAAGGGTGTGTCGTGGGAGTGTGTAGGGGAGAGGGTGTGATAAGAGAGCTTAACCTTCATCTTCCACAGTAGGAAGTCAGAAGTCAGTAGATAATGGTCCAAATAGAAAAATCAATAGTCATATAAGCATACTGTTTAGAATTATGGAAATACCAAATAATAATAATAATAATAACTTAAGAGTTTGACCTCTGCAGGGCTGGCTTAGCAATAGTTAGCATTTAACTGATGTTTAATGTACAACTAGTCAAATAACTAAATTAAGAAAATAAGTAAAATGATCAAATTAGAGCTGCGCTGCTTAGGCTGGGAGGGCGGACCCCGGCCCCAGCTCGTCCCTGTACTCTAAGGGCACAGTTTGAAACTAGAAGAACCACAGTTTCATGAAATTCCCTGGAAATCAGAGAAGCGCCCAATGTTTGGATGAGAAATTGCCACTTGAAGAACAATTAATCTCTCTGTGATTCAGGATGGGAGAATTTTGCTGCATTTGGTTTCTCTGAAGAAGCTAATGCTGACATCTCTCTTTTGTAGTTCATTCAACATCCAGAATCTAGAAGAAACAGGAGTCTGTCCCCAGGCTGTAGTGCCTGAAATCTAAGCAGCTGTGTCTTTCTGAGATGGCTTCTCTTGGCTGACACGTGCCTTCAGGTCCTTCACAGAGATTCAGGGAGGATGTCTGAGGAAGAGCAATGGAAAAAGCTCTATTCCTGAGCTGTCTCTAACAGCACGTAGAATTTTTTAGAGAAAAATCTCAGCAAAATATATTAAATCAAGGAAACAGCATATTTTAATTAAGTTCTTCCTGGGCCAAGTTTTCACACGAGCTTCCAGCAATGTCAATGCATGATATATAATTATAGTCTCTTTAAATGAGGAAGAGGCTGTGCGAAGACACTAATGCAACAAACTGGCTTTTGCAAACCTTTCAGCCTGAATCATGTAGAACAGGGACATCTTTTTACTATTTTATTTCTCAGCCACATGTGAAATTTATCTTTTTTAAGACTTTGGAATTTACATATATTTATTTGTGAATTGTGCAGAAGCGAGCACAGGGCATCAGGATAGTTACATGCTGGCTCTTCCCCAGGGATTGCTAGGAACACCTCTTTTTGTGGAGTTCTTAACACAGAATGCTTTTTTTTTTTTTTTTTTGGAGTTACAAAATATTTTTTTTTAAATCTGTTAAGACTTTATTTTTTAGACCAGTTTTAAGTTTGCAGCAAAATTCAAAGAAAGGTACAGAGATTTCCCATATGCACCCTGCCCCACCCCATGGATAGCCTCCTCCATTATCAACATCGCCCACAGAGTGGTCCATTTGATACAATTGATGAACCTACATTGACACATCATCATCACCCAAAGTCCACAGTGTACCTGAGGGCTCCCTCTTGGTGTTGGACATTCTATGGGTTTGGACAAATGTTTAAGGACATGTATCCACCATCATAGTATCAGACAGAGAATTTTCACTGCCCTAAATAGATGCCTTTTTTTGAGGCACGTCCCCAGGTTTGGCCCCTTTATCCGAGATCTCTCATATCCACCCCCACTCCCAAGAGTGGGCTCTATCCCCACCTCAGACCCACTGCTCACACAATCACAGCAGCCATAGGACAAAGGAGCCAGAGGGAAGTGCTCCAGAGGCTGAGCCAATCGCCCTCTGCCCTGGGGATTTGGCGCGGGACACCTAAAGACAGGGTCGGTTAGTGTAGGCACTCAGTTTGTTAGGGTAATGGAAAGACTGTCATGTTTCAGCAGAGATGAGAAAGCTGTCTGCAGAGGGAAGGAGAGGGGAAAGCTGATGTGCTGGGGAAGCAGGGAGGAGAGATCCCTGTCCTGCTGTAAGTCAGCCAGAGACCGCAGAGCCCAGAGCCAGACACTGCAGAAAGAGACAGCTGGAGACAGTGCCGGAGAGACCAAGCAATGGAAAGGTGGAAGGACAAAGAGACAGAGACGTGGTGAGAAAAAGAGAGAGAGAGAGATGCCAGGGAGAGACAGAGACATAGGCTGAGAGAAAGACAACAGGACCCCACTTTGGCTCCCCCATGTCCCTGTCCCCAGGCCTGGCTGCTCCTCCCAGGACTCTGGGAGCTGGTCCCACCATTTTATGGTGGGTCTCTGGGGTCCCTGTCCTTCCACGTGGCTGGTTGTGAAACACGCCTGGACGAGCTGGGGAGGGCCCTTGTTGCTTTGCCTCCCGTGGATTTGTCACCCCTCTTCCCCCGAGTGATGGAGCTGCAAAAAATTACTCAAAGCCCATCTCTTCCAAGCAGTGAGAAGCCCCAAAGGGGTTAATCTCCTGGAACCCTCAAGAGAGAGGCGTTCCTTCCATTTGGGAAATTAACCACGAATTGCGGTTCTCTTCCCACATTTATTCTGCAGACCAGGAAGTTACAGGAAGAGAACACAGGTGGGGTTATAGTCTAACAATATAGGCTGGTAACTTTCAGTAAAACAAGCAAGGTGACATTCCATAATGCAATTTGCAAGAGGTTAAGTCGATCCACCAACAAAAGCTTGATCTTAGCAGACATTCTCTCTTCTTACAGCAATTTCCCAGTATCTTTACATATAAATCAGTAACTTGTCTGTCCTTGAGCCAGGAACCTTGCTATGCTACAATTCTTTATCTTACAACAGAGACTTTTAGCCTGGAGAAAATTTCCTGTCTTTAGTAAGGTTAACATTTTATATGCACTTTAAGAAGTTAGGCTAAACCTGAAACTACAAGAAACTAGACTCTGTGAAATATATTTGCTTTATAAATGTAAGTATACTCCAAAGGCCCTCAGCCGCGCCTGCCCGGAGGCTCAGAAGGAAGGTGGATGGAGCAGGCTCCTGCTCAGCTTCCAGCCCACTCACCTCAAAGGACTAAAAGCTGCTCCAGGTTCAGGACAGTCTAGCTCGCACCCCACAGGGGGGATCTGAGACAGGGACCCTGGCCACCTTTCCCTCATCACAATGAACACTGTGCTGGGCTCTGATGGGTCTGTCTGATCTTCCTGCTTCCCATCACATTCCTTCCACTGCTGGGGCCTGGCCCTGCTTCTATGCATCTCTGCCCCAACTCTGCAGGGGGAGGTGCCCAGCCCTAGCCCAGCCCAAGCCCCGCCCGGCCCTACGCTGTGATCACAGGGTCTGGGAAGAGTCTTCCTCGGGTCATCATCCAGGGCCAAGGGGCCTGCAACATCCCAGAGCTGGATCTGCCAGAGGGAGGCTGGGCTGCAACCTCTGCAGTGGCCCTGCCAGCCTGGCCACATGACAGCAGAGGCCTGTGCTGCTCTCCTATGGCTACTTCAATCATTTGTTCACCTATCATGGACTGAGCGCCTCCTCCCTCCAGAACCCATGTCCTGGGAGAAGAGGGGCAGGCGGGTCCACAGAAGGTGCTCCCGGACCGTGGGTGGACTGATGAGGTGCTTCTCCCTTTTCAAGGGTCCTGTAGTCTCTGCATTTCCCTGAAGGGCCCACAAGGCCATTTCCCCCAGTTTCCGGGTCTAAGATTTCCCTTGATTGTCTTCCCGTGGGGCCAACAGCACAGTGGCTTTAGGAGTCCTGGGAAACACTTTTCCCTGAAGGATTTGGTAGTTTTTGCTCCATTGTCTTAGGCACTGACTGCTGCCGTGGGAAACTGAAGGCTGTCCTGATTACTCAGATCTTTGAAAGTCATCTGAGTTTGTTTTTTCTGCTTAAAATTTGGGGGAAGTCTTTATTTTTACATCAGGTTTAAGAATTCCACTGGGATGTGTCTTGGGGTCAGGTTGCCTTCTCATCGTAATTGGTACAAGATGACCCATTTCAGTTCATTTTAAAGTCTCTCATTCATTTATTTGACACATATTTTTTGAGGGCTTACTATATGCCAGGCACTGTTTTACGTTCTCGGGAGACAGCAGTGAAGAAAACAGACAAACATTCTCTGCCCTTGAGGATTTTACAATGTTGTGGGGGGCGGGGGGAGAATAAACACGTTTTTTCTTATTGGATTCTGTTCCACCCGATTAATTTTATAAACTTAATATTTTCCCGACACAAATTATATTTTCACACTTTATCCTAAAAGTCTGGCATTTTCTCTTGCTTACTTTTAATCCCCCACTTGCCACATGGGTTTCCCTTGTCCGTCCTCTGTTTAATAATCCAATTTTCTGTAAGCCTATTCATCACAGCGTCCAGGGACAATCTATTATTACGGAGCACCCAGTTCCCTGCACTGTCTTTGTCTAATCTCCCCAAGAATAGGTAATAGCTGTTTTCTAAAATCTTACATTTCAAGTGAGATAACTATTTCAGAGAACAGAATTATCAATCTGATTTCACCGCTTTCTTCTTTCACTTCTGTGCTCTGGGCTTTTTCACTGGGATCAGATTAATTTTCTTCCTCTTATATTCAGACTTCCTTGCAATTCATGTGTAAATCCAAGAGCAAGTAGACGTTTTTTAAAAAATCCTAAACCTTGTAGTATGTATGTGTTCAAAAGAGTGGAGAGGGAAGGAAAGAGGAAATGGGGGTGGGGTGGGGGCAGGACCATTTCAGTGGTGCCCGAGACTGTGCCTGCCACGCTACCCAGAGTGTGCGCCCAGAACGGGCAGAGATGGAAGATGTGATGGGAACCTGTGGCTCCTCAGTGCGTCTCACGCGGGTCCCACATGCCTCTTATACTGTGAGCATCTCATCATGAGAAGTGTGACACTAATGTCTAAAGATGTGTATTTTTCAAACAACATGACCTTCACAGCAAACCGACTCCTTCATCTGGTGCTCAACCAGAGAAACAGCCATCTGTCCTGACTTCGGGAGAAAAACTGGCTGAGCTGGGTTTTTTTTTTTTTTTTTTTTTTAAAAAGATGACCGGTAAGGGGATCTTAACCCTTGACTTGGTGTTGTCAGCACCACGCTCAGCCAGTGAGTGCACCGGCCATCCCTATATAGGATCCGAACCCGGGGCCTTGGTGTTAGCAGCACCGCACTCTCCCGAGTGAGCCACGGGCCGGCCCTGAGCTGGGTTTTTGATAGGTGGTACTGTACATTACAGACATTTACGGGTAATTTAAGGGATTTTCATGACTAACTCTGACTATATGACTGTATGACTATATATCTGAGAATCAATTCTCAGATAAGGTATGACACTATTGTACCAGACTTGTCAGCCACAGTGTCTGGGAGGCCAAACCCCTTCTGACTAAGGTGGGCATACACCTTACCTCAGAGCCACCAATTTATAGGCCCCTGACAATCTATGTCATGGTTTGGTACAAACAGACAAGATGAGCTGATCAGATTCCTCCTCTGTGGAATCTGAAATTGGGACTAGCCAAAGAGTGCGGCAGCCGGCCGTGGGAGCTGAGGCGCCGTCGCTCCTGCAGCTCCTGCTCACACAGGTCAGCCCTGCCCAGTGTGTGTGTGTGGGGGGGGGTTCATGAGCACAGTTCATTAACTTAATGTTTATTGAGACCTATGATGATATGCCAGGCGCTGTGCCAGGCGTCGAGGATATAGTGATGGATGAGGTCCCTGCTGTCACAGAGCCTGCCCAGCGGGGCGCTCTAGACAAGCGGTAAGGAAATCCATGAGCACGACGGTAAGAGAATGGCAGGACACCACCGAGTTGTGGAGCGAAGCCACAGACTCTTTTCACAGCTACGTTCTTTTTGAGAACCACCTCTCGGCTTGCTATTGGGCTCTGCCGTTGTCTGTAAGTTTTAGTACGGAGGAAGGGTGGCCGATGAGAAGCAGCTGCAGGGGCAGACTGTCGAGAATATGTATCATCAGCTCACTTTGGCTTCCCCAAGCCATGGAACACTCTCCCTACGTTTTGAGAATCCCCTACCGTATGAACTCATACCTCCTCATGGTGGAAGCCAGACACTTTCCCCATCTCTCTTGCACATGGAGCCACAGCATGTGGCTTAGGACACCACCAGTCAGATGTGCCTGCATGAGGCTAAGTGACACTGAGAAGCAGGTGCCAAGGACCCCTCTCTGGTCGGGATGATACAGATCCCTCTGGCCCCCAGAGGCGGCAGCTGCGGGCATCCCGATGGTGGTGTCCAACCTCGAGTGCCCACCAGGGCAGACATCAGGATCTGTTGGCGGGGTGGGGTGCGGTGGGGGGTTGTATGACAACTGCTTCAGGTAAATGGCCTCCAAGCCTGGTTCTCTAGTTTCCTGAAGATTTTATGAGGCACCTAATATCCTTTAATAAATTCCTCTTGAGCTTGAACCAACTAGAGAGAAGTCTGTTGCTTTGACCGAAGACTCTTACTGGTACACGAGGGAGAAAAGCAATAATCTAATAAACAAGATAATTCCAGATAGAAATCAGTGGTAGGAGGAAGTTAACATGAGGTGATGTGAGAGAGAGAGTGACAGGCAGGGCTGGGGGCTATATCTGATAAGGTGGTCACGGCAGGGCAGTCTCTCTGGACCTGGGAGAGGAGAAGGATCCAGCCACAGAAAGATCTGGGTTAGGAGACCTCTAGGCAGAGGGAACAGAAAATATAAGAGATGAACCTGGGATGTTGAGGGACAGACAGAAGGTTGGTGTGTTTGGAGTTTAGTGCAGGTGGGTAAAGAGGGACATGATGACATTGGAAAACAGGTAGGAGACAGTTTATGCCAGGCCTTGTAGATCATGGTTGGGCATTTGTAATTTATTCTAAGGTAATGGGACGTCATTAGAGGGTTTTAAACAGGGAGTGATATGGTACCTGTGGTAGCTGGCCTTGAAAATGTCCCCCAGTGGTCCTTGCCTCCTGGTATTTACACCCTGTGTAGTCCCTCCCACACTGAACAGGGCGACTGCATTGAATGTGTGATCAGTAGTGCACTGCAGAAATGCCAGTGGGTGACTTTCAAGGCTAGCTCATAACAGACATTGTGACTCTGCCTTCCTCTCTTGGACGACTCTCTGGGGCAGCCAGCCACCATGCTGTGAGGACACTCAAGCAGCCCTATGGATAGGCCCACTGGTGAGGCACCGAGGCCACCTGCCAACAGCTTTGTGCGTGAGACATCTTGCAAGCAGATCCTCCAGCCCTAGTCAAGCCTTCAAATGGTTGCAACTCCAACTGACATCTTTTTTTTTTTTTGTCTTTTTTCGTGTCCGGCAATGGATCGCAACCCTCAGTGTCGCGCCCATACCGGATTGGGACCGGCAACGGGATCGCAACCCTCGGTGTTGCTCCTGCGCCTCGCTCAGCCAGTGAGCGGGAACCGGTCTGTATGTGGGATCCGAACCCTCGGCGGGAGCGCCACTGCGCTCCCAAGTGGCGCACTACAGCAGTGCACCACCGGGCCGGCCCATCCAACTGACATCTTGACTACAACTTCATGAGAGGCCCTGAGCCAGAATTACTCAGCTAAGCAACCCCACATCCCTGACCAGTAAGTGTGTAAGGTAACAAATGTTTGTTGTTTGAAGCCACTAAGTTGTGGGGTAATTTGCTATGTCTATTCATTGTTCACAGCTGGTGTGGGGTCCGCTCAGTGGGTGCCCATGCTTTAGTAGTTAGGTATTTTTGACTACTGCCCTGAGTAAGAGTAATGACATAGAGAGGAGACAGAGTTGTGAGTGAGAGGAGACCAGATGGTGGAGGCAGAGAGAAAAGCAGCACCTAGGGAGGGCTGAGTGACTCAGGCTACTCGGAGGAGGACAGAACAAGGATCTGAGCCCCGCCTGACTACAGTCTCAGCTCTTCCTCGGTTCCCAGGTTCGTGTGTCCTCACTGCAAATGCCTCTCCACTTCAGGTGACACGGTGAGTTTTCTTCCTCCTTCCATCCAGAGCAATTCCAGACCTGATGCTGGAGGGCTGGGATGTCGTACTGGTTCCCTCTCCTGGGCTGGGCATGGGCACTGGCCAGCTGGAGGAGCCACCTTCTCTGCCTCCTCCTCCTCCATGCAGCGATGGCCACACCTCGCCCCACAGCAGCTCTCCTGCCAGGTGGAGTGGGGGCCGTGGGAAGGGAGTCCTCCTCTTCTTCTCTTCCGATTGTGGGGGGCGGGAGGGGCGGCCGGGTTGTGTGGGTTCAGGATTCACAGCTCTGCTCCTCCTTTGTTCTGGCTGTGCCTGACAGTTGGTTTGGGTTAATTCCCAGGGCATTTTCATGGGATTTAGCGATAGGAGGTGCCAGAATTTCAGCTCACTCTAGTAACTTCGTGAAAGTCAGATACATAGCATTTATTTATTTATTTATTTTTAAATTTTCCTTTTTGGCATTAAGTACAAAACATATTAAATAGAAAACATTCACAAATGATACAAAACTATAAAAAGTGAACGCCCCCTTCTCTTCCCACTCTTGCATTATTTAATTACCTCCAGTTTTTCTCTAATACAAATAGTCCAGTGATAAGCATGCTTGTTCACATATCCATGTACACAGTTGAGCTGGGATTTCCAAAGGATGAGTTCCTAGAAGTTTATATGCACATGTGACATGTTGATAGGTTCTTCCAAATGACCCTTCAAAAGACTGCACCAACATACAAGGCCCACGGTGTACAGGAGCACGCCTTTCCTTTTGCCAACACTAGATATTATCAATTCTTAAATGTGCATTTCTTTTTTTTTTAAAAAGATGACCGGTAAGGGGATCTCAACCCTTGACTTGGTGTTGTCAGCACCACGCTCACCCAGTGAGCGAACCGGCCATCCCTATACGGGATCCGAACCCGGGGCCTTGGTGTTATCAGCACCGCACTCTCCCGAGTGAGCCACGGGCCGGCCCTTAAATGTGCATTTCTCTGATCCCTTGTGAGCATAAATGTCATTTCTCAACTACTGGCCTTTTGAATTTCTCCTGTGAATTGCCTGTTCTTGTCCTTTGACCATTTATATATCAGATTATAAAGCTTTATTCCTTGATACGAAGGGGCTCTTTGTATTTTAGGGTTATTATGCATGTTGCACATATTGTCTGTCATTTGTCTTTTATCTTTGTTATGGTCTCTAGCCCTACAGAAGTTTAAAATTTTACGAGGTCCAATCTGTCCATTTTTTTCCTTTAGGGCTTCTAGATTTTGTCTTGCTTAGGAAGGTTTCCCTGTTCCAAGAATATAAAAATACTTTATCATATTTTCTTCTAGAACCTTAATAATTCTGTTTGATAGCCAATGTCAAATTGTCCTCCAGAAAGGTTGTACCAATTTACATCCCATCAGCAGTAAGAGCCCTATTTCCCTACACCCTCAGTATCCCTGAGCATTAGCAATCTTTAAAAATCTTTGCTAATGGTGAGCAATATATATCTCGTTGTTTTAATTAGCATATCTTTAATTATGAGTGAGACCCAGGGTCTTTTTATATGGTTATTAGTTATTTTTATTTCTTTCTCTGTAAACTACTGATCATATCCTTGGCCCGGTTTTTCCGTTGGCTGTTGGGCTTTATCTTATTGATAAAGGGCTCATTGTTTATGAAGGAAATCATAATTTACCCACGTGGTAAATATTTCCCTTGGTTGGTCCATATCTCTCTGCTGGCTGCTAGCTGCATCTGTTGCCAGCTGCTTGGTGCAATGGGTGGGGGAGGACTTGCTCCCCAACCCCTAGTCACCTTGCAGCTGCCAGGTCCTCTCCTGTTCCCTGTGCCCACCCACCCTGGGCACATCCCTAGTCCAGCCCCCCCTTTACAGGTGTCCTCTTCTGAACACATTGATGGCTGGAATTTCCACCTTCAATTCAATCCCATCTATCTGCCTTTCACTTTCCAGGATCCTTTATAATTTCTGATAATGAGGGCATCACTTTGTACTTTCTAGCCCTATTGTAGATTTTTAAAATACATATTTTTTTGGTCTGTTTACAGGCTTGGGCTGGGAGGGGGAAGGTGGACCAAGTGCTCAAGCTGCCATCTTGATTCAGTCTCTCTGCATTAATTCTTTTTTTTTTTTTTTCCTTTTTGTCTTTTTTCGTGACCGGTAATGGGATTGCAACCCTCGGTGTCGCGCCCGCACCGAGCTCAACCAGTGAGCGGACTGGGCCGGCCCTTTCTGCATTAATTCTTATGTAATCACATAACAGATTTCTCTTATTGTTTCTTGTGGTTTTAAATTCAATTTTCTCCAAATTTTCAGGTCTAGAATCATGTGATCTGCAAATAATGATCATTTCACCAGGCATCTGACTTTTTAACAAGCTCCCATTTGTGAATCACACTCTGATTCATGCATACAGGATGACCAGGCAGACATTTTTGAATTAAAAAATAATTGATTTCCAGCCAAGAGGCTGCTGGTCAGAAGCTGGATGCCCCAGGCAGGCATGACAAAGTGGTGAGAGAGTGCCAGGGGGCGCTCTTCACAGGTAATAGCCCTTCTCCAGTTGGTAACAGTGACATTCATGGATTGGTCAAGGGCATCTCTCAGGCTTCCCTTGGCCTGGGCCCCGCAGTCTCTGCTGGAAGCTCTGCGGGGCCTGCTTATCCTTCCGTTGTGCTCCTTCCCGGGTTTTGCCCTGTCCTTTCCCTTCTGCTCCTTTCGTCCTTTCAAAGTCTCCAATTCTCTCCTGCATCCTGAATTCATCCCTACCTGTTTCCATGCCTTTCCCAGAGTGTTCCACAGAATTTCAGCCCCAAAAGATGTTCCAGACAGAACGGATTCAGGCGACAAGTAGTTTGAGAGATGCTGACTACCAGGTCAACCTCTTGGAAATGTGCTGGCACCATAAAGACTTCGGGAAGTCCTTAGGTGCCAACATCTCTTCACTAAGTTTCACCCAGCAGCCAGGACCCAATGCCTGTACGAGTAGGGTCTGTCTCTTTGTGCACCCCTTACTAGCAATCTGCAGAACCAGGGTCTGCCAGGTCTTGCCTGGGGGAGTGCTGGCGTGCAGGAGCCCGGGTGGGCTGAACGGGACTGTTTGCAGCGGTGTGTGAAGGTGTAACCCAGGAAGTTCCCCAGAGCCAGCCCAGGGAGACCCAGCTTCAGGAAAAAGTGGGAGCAGCCTTTTTCTTTCGCCAGCTCCCACTGCCACCGCTTGATTCAAGTCAGCAACAGGAGCCCAGATGGAGGCCAGACACCCCGGCCGGGAAGAGACAGAGCTGTAGCCATTCCCAGGCTGCTCCTTGGGAAGTCTGTCTTCCCAGGCTGGCGAGCTGAAGCAACTCTGCTCCAGGGGGACCTGTGAGAAAGTCGGTGGAGCAGCACACAGACTGAGCAACTACTGACCCAGGCCTCTGGGTGGCAGAATAACGGCCACTAAGGGGCCTTGGCGGGAATCTACTCTCCAGGGCGCTGTCATTAATATGGCTCAATTTCAATGACTGCCAGACTCTGTGTCTCTCCCATTCAAGCTTCAAATTCCTAGGAGAGAACATCTGATTGGCCCACATGAACCGAGCAAGCATCGCATGGGGACCAGATTTATGCTGGCCTGGCTTCTGGGAGGGGAGAGCCCAGGCAGCCTTCAGTTGGCATGACTCCACCCTGCAACTAGTAAAACGGCCCCTGGCAGTTTGCAGAGCTTGTCAGAGGAAGAAAAGCCCCTGCAAAAACCAGTTGAGGAAGATTCAGTTCTTAAAAGGCCAGGCTTTGAGCAAGTAAATAAGAATCACCTGAGATTAGTTCTGAGGCTCCTGAACTGGAAAGCTTGTGCCTGGAGAAGATCAAGGATGGCTGCCGGCCCTGGCCAGACTAATTAGAGAGGAAGGGGGCGGCTGAAACAGGAACCCTCTGTGCGCTGAGAAGACTATGTTCGGTGCCCCTTTCAGAATATGGGCCTGGTCCTTCTTAAGAGATCTTTTGTTGTGTTTATGAGGTCTAGCAATAAAAGAACCATTTAATAGAAAGAATAACAGCAAAAATGATAGCTAGCATTTAGGAACTGCTTCCTAGGGGCAGGCACGACACTATGAAGTGGGCATCACCATCCCCATTTTATGGATAAGGAAACTGAGGCACAGAACAGCCACTGACTTGCCCCATCTTCACAGCCAGGAAGGGTGGAGACCAGATTGGAATCCAGGTCTCCATAACTCCAGAGTTCGTGCACTGGCCTCTCGGTCTCGTTCCTGTAAACACACCCCTGTTCATGCCTGTTGTCCTGGCACAATTATTAATGGTGCCACTTTTCATTCTCAAAAGGGTCCTGATTTGGCTGATAGATTTGAAGGCCAGCTGGAACCTAGATTCTCATAGCAAGACGCTGGGGGACAGAGTTGGAAAACCCAGTCCATTGCTGTCCCTCTGCCCAGGGCAGTTCTGGGTCATGTTAGTGAGATGGTCCTCAGCGTCCCTGGATACTTGGGCACTTTGCAAAGCAGCCTTCCAAGATTTCCATTACTCCAAGGCTCTTTGTTCATATTTGGACAAAGAGCTCAGTTTCCCCCCTGATCCCTCCCTCTACATGTGCTCACAAGGGTCTTCTCCATGTTCATGCATGAGCTCGTCCAGGAAAGCAGCTGCTGTAGCCCCTGGTGCTCCCAGATAAGGGCAGTCATGCTCTGTTTTCCCCAGTGGTGGGTACCAAAGTTCAGGGCTTTGGAATCTTCTTGTCCAACTTGTAGATGAGTCCTAGAAGCAGAGGCCTTGGGCTGTCCTGGGAAGGGTGCAGATGGCAAGGGTGAAAAAGATGAACTTGGGTGCATTTAGTTGGGCAGTGTGGAGTCAGAATTGAATCAGACACATAGTCCCTGCCTCAGTTGCTCACATTCCAGTGGGAAGGCTGACTCTCCAACAAAATCAGTTCTACAGTTAAGAAAGCTGTAGGAACAAGGTCCAACTCAAGCACAAAGAGGAAACAGAGAAGGTATATCAGTCAGCTACTGCCACTGCCCTGCTGTGTAATGAAAGGTCCCTTAGTTCAATGGCATAAGCACTTATTTCTGGCTCACGTGTCTGCAGATATTTTGGGGCAGCCTCACTGATTTCAGCTGGACCTGGCTAGGTTGGCTCCTGGGCATGGGTTTGGTTGAGGTCATGGGCTACCCAGAGGGAAGCTCTGCAGAAGCACAGGAGGGTGAGCTGTGCCGCAAGCCCATGTCAAGGCTTTGCTCAGGTCATGTCTCCAAACATCTCATTGGCCAAAGCAAGTCAACAGCAGAGCCCAAGAGCAAAGGGGCCTGAAGGCAGCTGTCTGGCCTGCCATAAAATCTGCATGTGCCTGGTGTCTGGGTTTGGGTGTCAAGCAAATGGGGGGCAGCCAGAGTGGTAGACAGGAAATCTTTTAAAAAAGGGGGGGTGGGCAGGGTCTGGAGGTATTACTCCTCCCACAGTGGGAGGGGAGGGAAGTATTTGCCAATCAATCATCCAAACCTCCCAGAAGGCTCCACAGAGGAGGTGTTATTTGACACAGAGGAGGTATCATTTGAAGAAGCTGGATTTTTCTAAGTGAAGATGGGATAAGGTGCTGCTGTAAAGGGGTGAAGTGGGGGGGAGGGCTGTTAGGGTAGTCGGGGGGGTCATAGAGGTCCCTTGGGCAGAAGCCTGGCATGTCTCTTCTTTGAACATGGTACTCTCTTGGCCCCCCACCCCATTTTCTTTATTTCCAAATTCTAAAACTTCAACTATGTGTCACCAAGTACAAGTTCAAGACTCGGTTTTTGAGCAAGTAATCATATTGGAAGGTATAGTGCTTGTCTCTTTTATGTAAGTTTCATTGGGCATAAATCAGCTGATTTTATAGCCCGGTCACCCCCACTTCAGGGTTCAGGTCTCCAACCTTGCAGCCTGGCAGCTGCACCCCTATGGTTGTGACCAGTTCAGCTTTTTCTGAAAGGACTTTTTGATGACAGAGTTGAGACAGCCAAGGGGTGAATGAAAATAACTCAGGAATGGAAAACCAGTTCTACCAGGACAGGCATTGAGCAGGGAATCCATGCACACACCAGAATCGAGGCCGAACAATCATGGGAACGATGCTTACAGGACAGGATGTAAGTAGTATAAACCTTGACAATGTAAAACTGCAAACTCACAAAATCTGGGAGGAGGGGGAAAGAGCTAGGAAATGGTGGTGAGCTCATTTCCTTACTCTAATCGCAGGTCGTCAAGAGATGCCATCTACAGCTGAAACGTGTTGAAAGAATGAGTGCAGCTGCTTAATATTTTTCTTTCTTTTAGAGGAATAATTTAGAAACATAAGCTGCAGCATCATTATTTGCAGCTTGGCAATTTCTTTAGTTACATTTAGGTTACCTTTTGTTCTGTTATATTTAGATACTTTTTCTAAAAAGAGCATGTGTTGTATGAGCCCATTTTTGTAAAAATTTCCAACCACCTACCTGTCCTTTTCTCTGAATATGTGTGTAGAGAGATGTCTCCATTGGCATTCTCTGGGTGTCGGCTGTGATTATTTCTGGGGGTGCTGGGTTTCTGGACCACTTGAAGATCTTGTTTTTGGTACTCTTCAGTTTTACTTGAATTTCTTATAATAAGCATGTACTATTATTATAAAAGCAAAGCTGCTTCTTGAAAAATTATATTATAAAAATTACATTAAAAATTATATTTAAAAAATTATGTTATATTATAAAATTAATTATATTTCTGGAAAAGAGAAAAAATGTGCTCGTTTGCCAGGCCCCCATCTCACTATTGCAGCGCTCCCACCCCACAGAGACTGGGCCTGGCCCGTGGGGATCACCCTGAGGGGCTGCTGCTTGGGCTGCTCTGCAGTTCATTTCGATGGGGGTGGGGGAGGTAGGGGGGTGGTTAGGGTTGGGGGGCGGCAGGGAGAAGAGGGGGGAAGGTGCGCATGGGAGGGAAAGTTGCTGGCCAGACAGATAGACACCTCAGGATGCACTTGTGAGCCTTGGCCATCAGGAGCTATGGCAGGTGGGGAGGCCCCAGGCATAGGGTCAGGAGGCCCTGGAGTCAGGCCCACCTGGGTTCAGGGCCTTGTGCCTCCACCATTTAGTTGGGTGACCCTGAGCCCCTCTAGCCTGTTTCCTCATCTGTAAATGAAAGTCACCCTTGCCCTGCCTTATTTTCAGGTTGCTGTAAGGGACCTCTGACGTGCAGCATCTGGTAGTCAGTAGGGATACCTAAGGATACTTATCACACTATCATCATAGGATTCCACTCTAACCAACCCCACTGCCAACCCAGTCTAAAGGTTAAGGTTTGAGAGGATCAGGTGGCTCTATCTGACCATTTCTGGGTCCTAAGAGCCACTCTTACTGTCTCAGCTCCATCTAGTGTCCACCTCAGGACACAGCCACATGTAACTGGCGTATTGTAAACCCGTATTTCCATACTTGCATACAGTATGGCACTCATTAAGCAAGGAGGACCAAAATAAGATCAGTTTAAAACATTCCTCCCAGTACTAAGACTTGGTATTTCAAAGCAAGTATTACCCAAGTTCAGTATTTCTAACTTGTGACATCCTGTCTTTGAGAGGATGGCAGATTCATGCAACAAATGATAGTTAAATATTTATAATAATTGACATTTATGGAGTGTTTACAATGTGCTGGGCACAGTTCTAAGTGCTTGAACTGTGGGAGCTCATTTCGCCCTCACAACACTATGAAATGGAGATAATTTTTGTCCCATTTTATAGGTGAGGACACCGAGGCACAGAGAGGTTAAGTAGAATTTGTCACCCCGCTAGTTTCTGAGGGGTGGGAGAGGCTGCCCGGGGGCAGGGTGAGGAGGAAGCAGGATGAGAGGCCACCGCAAGCCAGGGAGGGCGAGCGGGGCCTGAGGCAGCCCGGCGGGACTCAGCCTGCGTTTGGGAGGCAAAGGAGGTGGCGTGTGGAAAAGAGAGGCTCATTCTCCAGCTTGAGCATCGGGGTGGAAGCTGCAACCCCAAGAGATGGAGGGAGTACAGCACGAACAGATGGAAAATATTTCTACGTGCCAGGCACTGGAGATGTAGAATTCAAGTTGAGGGCCCCTGTCCCTACAAGAGCTCAGAGCCCTGTGGGGAAGGCGACCTCAAAGGGTGACTGAACACTCGCAGGTGTACACAGATATACAAAGGACAAGCAGGAGGTGCTGCGGGGTGGGGTGGGAATGACAGGTGCAGATGGGGGCTGAGTGTGGTCATCAGCTTGGACTGGATGAGGTGGCCTGGGCAGTTGACCCAAAGAAGAAGAGATGGTGGAGAAGGAAGATGCACATAGGAGCTCAGAACAAGAAAAGTCTTACTGGAGCTGAAGAGAAGATTTGGGGGGAAGGGAGTGACCAAAGTGCTTAAATGTCGGGGCAGGGTCAAGCGGGATGGGGACCAGAAGTGGACAGGGTTGGACCAAGCCAGGAGGAGAGTCTGGATGTCTCCGGGCAGAGGGAGTGTGCAGATGCGGGCGTGGACGGGAGGGCAGGAAGGACACAGGGCTGTGGTGCGAGGGGAAGCTGGGCTGAGGGGCTGTTTTCTGCTTGTTTTCAGGAAGGAGGAGACCAAGTCATATTGGCAGGCTGATGGGAAGAGCCCCTGGAGAGAGCGATGTAGAAGCGTGGGCGAAGGCAGCGAGGCCCTGGAGAAGGGTGGCATCGGTGGCACAGGGAAGCGTGAGGACCCAGGGCAGGCGGAGGGGCCGGAGGGCAGGGCAAGTTCATGGGGGAAGGGATGGAATGGGAGCCAGGTGGGATGCTGAGGCAGCTGGTCCCGGTGGCCTGGAATTGCTGGAGCGGAGAGGCCTCTGCGAGGTCCGAGAAGAGGACGCAGGTGCCCCCGGGTGGCAGGAGAGGACAGAGTCAGTGCACGGTGTGGGGTTGCTGGGTGTTTCTGGCAGGAGGAGGCCAGGTTCGACCCTTCTCCACACGCTGCCCCGTCGCCTCCCAAACGCAGGCTGAGTCCCGCCGGGCTGCCTCAGGCCCCGCTCGCCCTCCCTGGCTTGCGGTGGCCTCTCATCCTGCTTCCTCCTCACCCTGCCCCCGGGCAGCCTCTCCCACCCCTCAGAAACTAGAGGGGTGACAAATTCTACTTAACCTCTCTGTGCCTCGGTGTCCTCACCTATAAAATGGGACAAGCATCTCATTTCATAGTGTTGTGAGGGTGAAATGAGCTCCCACAGTTCAAGCACTTAGAACTGTGCCCAGCACATAGTAAACACATATCGTGCCAGGTCAGAGCAGGAGGCCACTGACCCGTGGACCAGGCCAAGAAGGAAGGGAGGGAAGCCAGGAGAGGACTGGCAGGCTGAGAGAAGGGACAGAATTCTCAGTGGGGTCCAGAGCAGAAATGGGGCTCTGGAAGTTAGGGTCAGAGACGGGACAGAGTATGCTTTCAGGAGACAGTTACCTTTATGACAAGTGCTGAGTGTGGCCGAGGCTGAGACTCTGAAAGAAGCTCAAGGCTGTTTTCTGTGAACCCTGCTGGGACTGGGGACAGCAAGACAAGGAGAGGGTAAAGGCCAGGCTGGGACGGAGCAGCTAGGGGAGGAAGAGGGAGGAGCAGATGTCCGGAAGGGGTGCTGGCAGTGGGAGGCCTTGGCATCCACTTTCAAAGGAACCGTGCGCCCTACATGTGTAATGAAGAACGCTTGACAAGTTGGCTGGTGCAGGACTGCCTGGCGAAGGCCCAGCAATCCATAACTATAGGCTGAGCCGTGCAGGAGGCAGTGAGAGAGGCTTTCCATCAACGTGCCTCACCTGGGGCTAAAGAAAAACACCAAATGCCGATACCACCTTATTGTGCTGCTTTTAATTAAGAAAGATGTAAAATGATGCATTATAAAACTTGGAAGCGACTTTATACAAATTCCAATCTTTAAATATTGTTTAACAAGGGGCCCTGGGAGTTAGGATACTGGCAGGAAGTCTGATTAGTTGCCGTGATGGTCCCATCCTCGAAGCAATGGAAACACACTTGGAACCACCTGTGCATAAATCAGAAGCGCCAAGGACAGCCAGAATGTCTTCAAATACACATGTGGACTCGGACACACAACATCTCAGCTCAGGGAATATACAGTAGACTTAGGAGAAATGGAAGACAAAGGAGAATTCATGTTGATCTTGACATGATCAAGAAAAATTTCTCCTAACACTCTGTGTCCTAAAAACCACAACCATACAGAAAGAAAAAATGGAAACACAGATAGGTTTTTAGTTCTATGTTGTTTAACTGCTGGTAAATGAGAGTATACAACAATTGATTTCTTGTGGCAAAACTAAATACTGAAAAATAGTTTACTCTGAAGAATGTAGCCACTTCAAACGCTGAGGACCATGACTGGTTTGTTACAAAGGCAGCAACGTGTAGGCTTACACGCTGAAGGTCAGGGTGACACTGTCTATGGGGTGTTCTTGACATTGTCTAGGCAGAGTAGGCTGTGTAATGCTGAAAAGCTTTTCACACGAAAAGACTGACTCATAGACCTAAGGACAAATTTAATTCAGTGCTAACCCACATTGTCATCATTATACTGCCCCAAACAAATCACTTGCTCTGGAAGCCTCTGTTTCCACAAGTCACCTGGAGAATGCCCCGGGGCAGTGCAATTCATTGAGTAGGTCTGGGGTCTCCAGATGTAAGGCAGGGCTGCCGCGCAGAGTGAACTGGGACCCCGACACGATGATCCCCACAGGTAAGGCACTATGCAAAGAGTGGATTATGCTGGGACCTCCGTTTTTCAAAAAAACTAAACTCTTACATCAGCACCACTTCCTGCCTGAAAGGCGAGGTCAGATTTCGGGGGCCTGTGACACAGAAGCTGGCTTCTTTAAGCACACTGGGGTGCTGGATAGCATTACAATGAAAGGCCCTTTTACCTTAACAAAAAATCACCCCCTCTGAGGTCTGAAGCATAAGGGGATCTGAAAGTTTAAGTGGGAATAAGGCTTGCAAGGGGAGGTCAACAGCTCCTTCCCGAGCCAGGACTCAGCAGAGGAGGACAGGAGGATGGGGTAAGCGTGAAAAAGAAACACTTGGATTCAGAGGAAGGAGAGTGGCGCACCATGAGGGTCATTTGTAGGATCAGAGGTAAGGCTCTGCAGACAGGAGAGAAATGGGATGAGGTCTGGAGAGGCGAAGCAGCCCAGAATCACGTGGCAAAGACTCCTCATGCCACAAGGAAAAGATTCAGACCTTCACTGTGCAGTCTTGCTTCTCTGGGTGGTAGCTAACCACCACCTCTCAGTGACATCCCTGGGCCTCCTGAAAGGGCAGTGACTGTCCAAGCAAATGCTCTGGGTCCTTTCGTCTCCTCTTTCAGGGTTCTCCTACTCCCTCCCCTGTCTTCTCATTGCCTAGACTCCTCCTGGGGCAGCTCTGTGGGCATCCTCCCCTTTGCCCCCTTCATACCTTCCATCAGGCTCCTGTTCAGGGGCTGGCTTAGCCTGAGTCAGAGGAGGCAGGCTGTGGGGGAAATGTGGTCAAACTATTTTATGAAAAGGTATTAATGAATAACGATGGTTCCACGAATTAGACCTTCATTTTACTATAAACTGTTTCTTCAGCCTCAAAGAATGAATCTCTATTTAAAACAACTTAGAGTGAAACGTGGATCTGAGAGGGATGACCTTTTGAGGCAGGGAATTTGCCAGGACCCTGCAGGTGCCAGTACTTGGGTGACCTTAGTCTGCTCAGCCTTTCTGGATGCACTCAGAAAACAATTCCCACCTACCTGCTACAGAGCACACCCCCGAGGGGAATGGGGTGCCAGACTAATCCTGGATTTGGTCACCTAGTGTTAAAAGCAAATTAAAGTGCATGCTTAACTTAACCATAGGCACAAGTGTTAGAAGAGCTCAAGTTCTGAGAAGATTTGGCAGGGAATGGGGAGAGCTACAGATTAGACTGCCTCACAGCGAGGCAGATTCATTCATTCACTCGACATGCAGCTATGCAACACTTACACCATGCCAGGCACTTGTTAGGTACTAGGGGTTCAGTGATGAATAAGGCACAGTCCCTGCCCTCAGGAGCTTATGGCTAGTGGGATTACATTAAACTCCCTATCAACAGAGAAACCGCTCTGGGGAGGGACAGGGAAGTTCAGTTGCTGGGTGGGTCTGATCAGGACCTCTGGCAGCTCCCACCAGCTGGTCTGTACGAGGGAGGTCTGTACTTGGCCGGAGTTTGTCTGGAGGACATTGTGTCTGCGAAATACCTGCAGTCCTCCTCTTCCCCAGCCACCGAGAAAGAGCACTGTTCTCTTCAGGCTCTTCCACCACCAGGGACTTTTTTCAGTGATGGAATAAAATAGTCTTCCTTTTCCTTCTGTCCATAAGGAAAAGGTGTACTGAAGCAGCAGAAAAGAGGTTACAAACTGGGAGAAAACAAATAGCACTGTTTGCCTAACTCGAGCCGGTCTTTGAACTTGTGGCAAATCATCTTCTTCATATTACGATTAAGGCACCTGGGAGAGCCACCACTCTCCGCTAAACCCTGGAATGTCCACCAGCTGGAGGGTACCTGCCACGAGAGTCAGATCAGAGAAGGCATCGTGGTGCTCTGGTGCTGCTGCTGGACACTGAGTTGGCCCTGCATGCCCACGGCCCTGACTGCCCCACTCCAGGTCCTGGCTTCCGTGTTGACTGAGATCACTGGTTCTGGCACTACAGAATGCTACTGAGGCCTCCTGCTGCACAATACTTTCTACTTCTACACACTGACTGACTAGGTGGCCAGTACAAAGATGAGCTTTCCAGTTCACTGGAAGCTCCTAAGCAGCCTGCCTGCAGCAGAACTGGCGCTGCAGGCCTGAGGGACAGTACATAGCTCTGTGGTCTGGAAAAAAGCCATAGCATCTGAGAGAGGACCTCATCTGCAAGCTTGGGGCCGTGGAATGGGTTCCTTCCGTGTTGAGATAACTAAAGCCTGGGGTGGTTAGCTGGCTTCATTCTATTCTGTTCTATTCTGGCTGTTTCAGAAAGAAATTCTCCTGTTCATTAAATTCTGTTCACAGTCGGTCAGCTCGAAACGTCTCTTCCACAGAGGGGTCAAGCAGGCCCATGCTGGAGTCACTTAACATGTTGAGTCCATCCAGGCTCAGGGGTTCAATCTGGAGTTCCTCTTCCAGGGGGAACGGAGTGTCCATGCTCAGGCCGACCTCGGGCATGCCTGCCAGTGCACTGCTGAGGTCCTTGAACAGGGTGGTGCTTGAGTCTTCTGCAAGGAGTAGTGAGGAGGAAACAGTGCCGATTAAGAGGCATGAGGGCCCCAGGCTACTAACGCACAGCTACCCCCATTATCTTCCCAACCAGGACAGTGAGCACCCATGCATCCACCATCCCCAGCCCCACAGCTCTGTCCTAGAATCCACGTTCTTTTCACTCAGTTCCACAACTCCCAATTTTTGCGGGTTTTCTCCCTTTGAACAGTTGTCAATCATCTAAGAGTAAATAGTTCAGAACAGGCTTTGACCTCTGGGCCCCTTCCTCCCTGCCTCATGGGCTCTGGGGCTGGACCCCCACATCTCGAAAGTAAAGTTGAGCTGGGGACTTCCACTTTCGCTTTACATAATGTTACGCTGTTTAAACCACCTTACAGAGGTATCTGTAAAAACACAGCAGGACAGAAACAGTAAAGAGGTTGAGGGTGGCCCACACTCACCTGTCAGAACGGTGTTTGGGAAATTCCCACTGTTGGAATACAGGTTTGGTCTCAAATGAAATGAATCCTGCAGTTCTCGATGACCTTGCTGCACCAGGGGCACCTGGAAGCATAGAAGGTCACGCTGTGAGGAATGACCCCTGCTTCTCAGGAGTGAGTGAGTTGTGCATTATGCTCCCAGAGCCAAACCAGACGCGCCAACTGCCTTCTAGTCCCTCCCTTCTAGGGTGCCAGAGTGCTCTGCTGTTGTGACAACCCACGCAGGATAACCTTGTCAGGAAGGCTGGCGCTGAGGTGGGAGACGGGGCCCGAAGGTCCACAGTGTGATCGGCTTTTCCCCATCCACACACTGCCCAGACCACCAGGCCATCCCAGAGACGCCAACGGTTGGGATTTCTGTTGCCCTTTGGGTTGTAGACATCCCTCCTCCTCAGCCTCGCTGACGCTCTTGCAAACTACCATCTGTGGGAACCCCTCAAAGGCTCCACCTGTAACCAAGGAAGCAATGGACTCTTTTCCTCTTTGATTTCTAGAAAAATGACAAAGTGGGAGCCTTTCCTTTTCACTCTCTGACGGAGCAACCTCAGGCAACCTCAGTCTCTCTATGATAAAACCTCTACGGGGACTGGTTAGAATTGGGGCCTATTTTAGGTGCCTTTTCTGAAATTAATTTTCCAAACCATTTTTTTTTAAATATCTCAAAAGAAGTTGTTTCCATCATTTTCCAGGAAGACACTGATTCTCACTGCGTAAAATGGGCTCTTTAGAAAACAGGGAGGCAAGGACTATTGGTTCTTACTACAAGGCTTCACCGTAGAAAATAGCTATCTTTATTAATTTTATTATTATTAAGTTCTAGAAACTGCTCGACTCTTCCTTCACTCCTTCATCCATCCTGAAGCCTAATCCATACGTAATGAACACTGTAAAATCTAGGGATATTGAAAGTGGTCATTGTTAGGGAGAAACTAAAAAGCAAAAGAAAGTAGTTGAATGAAAATATCTTACGGGGGCCGGCCCGGTGGCGCACTGCTACAGTGCGCCGCTTGGGAGTGTGGCGGCGCCCCCGCCGAGGGTTCGGATCCCACATACAGACCGGTTCCCGCTCACTGGCTGAGCGAGGTGCGGGTGCAACACTGAGGGCTGCGATCCCGTTGCCGGTCCCGGTCCGGTACGGGCGCGACACTGAGGGTTGCGATCCGTTGCCGGACATGGAAAAAAGACAAAAAGGAAAAAAAAAAAAAAAGGATGGTGAATGAAAATTTCTGGGGGGGGCCGGCGGGGGGGCCCCCGGCTCCGGTGCGCCGCTTGGGAGTGTGGCGGCGCCCCCGCCGAGGGTTCGGATCCCACATACAGACCGGTTCCCGCTCACTGGCTGAGCGAGGTGCGGGTGCAACACTGAGGGCTGCGATCCCGTTGCCGGTCCCGGTCCGGTACGGGCGCGACACTGAGGGTTGCGATCCGTTGCCGGACATGGAAAAAAGACAAAAAGGAAAAAAAAAAAAAAAGGAAAAAAAAAAAAAAAGGAAAAAAAAAAAAAAAGGAAAAAAAAAAAAAAAGGAAAAAAAAAAAAAAAGGAAAAAAAAAAAAAAAGGAAAAAAAAAAAAAAAGGAAAAAAAAAAAAAAAGGAAAAAAAAAAAAAAAAAGAAAGAAAAAGAAAATATCTTACGGAAGGAACTCCCCTTCCCCCAGATAGAGCTCTCCCAGGAGGCCACACACTGCTGGGAGCCCCAACCAGGCCTGCAGGCAAAACATTGCACCACTTTCTAATTCCACTACTGGGACCAGGCACTGCCTCAGCCCCACCCCCATGCCTCAGTTTCCTCAATATGAGGGGATTGATTAGTTGGTTGCTATGGTACCTTCCAGTATTAATAACTCTATAATTTTATGACTAGACTGTCATCAAGTCTTCTACCACTTGTTCAAACAGTTCTTCTGCTGAAGCCTGACATTTAACAAGGCCACTAGCACCAGTATTTTAGGGCTAGGGAAGATTCAAGTCTCTCCTAGCCACAGAACACACCTGAAACAAGGCACGTGGAGTATCTAGTCTACTTGGTGTGGGCTCTACACATTGAACAGCCTAAATGGTGCAGTTTATACACCAAGGAAGGGGACGGCAGGGGGCAATCACATACCTGCTGAGGAAAGGTTGGGCCTAGCCTCATGGACTGCTGGTCAAAGCCCACATCTGGGAAGAAGTTGGTCAAAGATGAGCCCTTCAGGGAACAAAGAGGTGATAATTTAGATTGGATCTCAGAACAAAAGAAGCATTTTCTCCTCACTGATGTTCCTACTAGGACCTACCTGGGCTGTGAGAAGTTGGAAATCTGACTGTGGCAGTGAAGTGGCGGCCTGGCGCTGCTGATGAGGGGCCTCCTGGGCATGGGTCTGCTGTAGGAGAGGATGGGGGAGCTCCTGCGACGTGGGGTAAGGGGGTGGTGGAGACACTTGGGCTTGAGCTTCTGTAGGCAGAAAGGACAGCGGGCTTCGATCTGAGGACACCATCTGTAAAACAAACACACAAAGCCACTAATTAGCTTCTGAGATTCTAGTAGTAAGTACTTTAGGATTAGGAAATGTCAAAGTGAGAGAGAAGCCTGAGATTTTTCTCACCGTGGTATTCTGCACAATGCCTGAGAAGCCTGTTTCTGCTCCTTCAGTGTACATCTCAAATCTCACTTCCCCACAAAGCATTTCCCATTCAATAACAATTTCTATTGTTTTAAAACAATGAAACAAGAAAACAACCAATTTAAGCAATTTCCTCAGTTTTCTCAATAAAAAATCATGTTTTTTTTCTTTTTTTTTTTAACACCACGACTTCTGGTTAAAGACAAAAGATTGAAAAAGGCACTTAACTTTGCTATCTCCCAAAGCCCTACTAAAACAAGACACTAAAACAACATTAAACAATGATAAACATTAACAGACAACACCAAGACAATAATAAATAATGCTAAAATGATAATAAACAACACGAGAACAAAGATAATGAGAGACGAAAACAGCAACAGAATCTGGAAAATGAGAAGCAGATGGACAAGTGGTAACAAGCTTAGCAGAGCTGAGAAAGCCAAACGCTCAGCTGGCAGTGGGAAACCCAAGAGGCAATCTGATTTACATCACCAAATCCCTAAACGGCTCCAGAACCGGGGACAGCAGGGAGCAGGGGTGAAACTAAAATCAGGAGGATCTGGTCACAGTACCTGTGCGGGTAGCTGGACCTTCAGAGCTGGTGTCTTGCTGGTACTGCTGTGCCACCGCCCCAACCTCCCACACCTGCCAGGACACTGGAGGGTTGTACTCTGGAGAGAGTAAAACTAAGGGTCCTTAGACAGGGTCTTTGAACCCTGGGAGGTGAGGCACTCTGCTGAAGACACAGGGTTTATGAGAAATTTCATTATCGAATCTTGAGATCTCCACCTTTCTTTCCCAATTTGGCTCTCAACATGCTGGAATCCAAGCATATGTGCAGGTGCAAGATTGGAATAGTGTCCTTCAGGGAGTCTGACCAGCCCAGGAGAAAATCATGAAACTTAAAGACATCAGAAGTTCCCCAAGGAAATGGCCAAGCTAGATCATTCTACAATGAAGGCCACACTCAACAAGCCCACCCATGTACATAGAGCCGCCAGTCAGCTTTCTAGTGTCCTGTTCTTAAATATGAGCAGAGCACCAAGGGAAGCATCTAACATGAAAGTCAGACACCAAAGCAGACATACAGAGAATAGAAACTTGGAAAGATCCATGCAGGAAGAAGTAGTACTGAAAAAACAAAATCATCATTATCATATTTAGGCTATTAAAAAATCCTTATCTGTTGGAGTACATGTTGAAATATTTCAATATGTATCTCTATATACTTTTTTTTTTTAAAGTAGGGATATGCATGAAAAAAGGTAACAACAGGGTTGATAATTACTGAGGCCGGATGATGGGTATAGAAGGATTAATTATATTATGTTCTCTACTTTTATGCAATTTGGAAAAATTCTATTATAAAAAATAAAAATAAAGGAAATTGGAACAAAAACTACCACTAAAAACCTCAGAGAGATAAAAGATGATATTGCATCCATGGAATAAGTATGATGCTATAAATGAGGAACATTTAGAGACATTTAAAAATCAAAGGAAGAATGAAAAACTCAACAGAAGGGTTGGAAGATAGTTGAGAAACTCTTCCAGAAAGCAGAGCAAATTAAAAAAAAAAAAAAAAAAGAGGAGAGGGAAAAAAATAAGGTCAGTATAGGAAAAGTCCAGGATGTCCAACATTCATGATAGAAATTTCTGAAAGAGAGAACAGAGAAAATTGAAGAGAAGAAATCACTGAAGAAATAAAAAAAATTTCCCAGAAATGAAGGATACAAGTTTCCAGACTGATGGAATCCTCCAATTATCCAGACTTATGTCAAGTCACCTTATCTTGAAGTTACAGAACACTGGAGATAAAAAGACACTACAAACCTCCCAAGGAAGATAAAGGTTTCATTCCAAGTATTAAGAATCTGAATGGGGGCCGGCCCGTGGCTCACTCGGTAGAGTGTGGTGCTGACAACACCAAGGCCCCGGGTTCGGATCCCATATAGGGATGGCCGGTTGCTCACTGGCTGAGCGTGGTGCTGACAACACCAAGTCAAGGGTTAAGATCCCCTTACCGGTCATCTTTAAAAAAAAAAAAAAAAAAAAGAATCTGAATGGCATTAGATTCTCAATAGCAACTCTAGACACTAAAAGGCAATGGATCAATACGTTCAAAATTCCAAGAGAAAATTATTTCAAATTTAGAATTCTATATCCAGCTACATTATTAATTACATGGCTGTTAGAATAAAGACATTTTTAAATTATTCAAGGTCACATGCACTCTTTTTCCTATAAAGCTGCTAGAGGATTTGTTTTTAAATCTATTGAGAAGAGATCTACCCAACTTCAATAGTTTGGGACTGAATTAATACAGGTTATATTATACATACAGAGAAAACAGACTAACAAAAAAAGTAGGATATTTATTAACTCCCAGGAGAAAAAGAAAATGTTCATTTTGTTATTTCATAGTATATAAGAGTATTTCAAAAAGTTTGTGGAAAAATGGAACTAAAAGATACATGAGTCTTTCCATGAACTTTTTGAAGACTCCTCATCCTATATAGCTCAGCTCTGACTACATTCCTATAACTATACTATAAAAACACTAAACACGGAGTATTTCTGTAACCAAAATTATATTAAACAAGGAGGGTGTAGGAAATGTATGTGTGTGCATGTGTGTGTGTGTGTATATATGGTGAAGGTTGAGGGAAAGTTGAAGGAGAACGAAATCCGAATCTTCAATGATAGGACGTCATTAGCTAACGCCTAACACCCAAATCTGGAACAAAATAAGCATGAAATAACATGATTATACCAAAGAAATTAGCTGAAATGATTGAAAGTAGCCATCTCTAGGCAGTGAGAAATATGTTTAACAGGAGAGGAGGAGACAGCTGTTATTTCACAACAGGCCCTTTAGAACTATTTGACTTTTTAAAATATGTGCATGAATACCATAGATTTTCTAAAAATCTAAATATTAAACAAGTAAAAGAATGAAACCATCTGAAAGACGCTCTCTACCCAGTCTCCTTAAAATGTAGCTAGAAAGAATACTTTTATATCCCATAAAATAATCTCGTAAAATAAAATTAAAAGCAATCCAGTAACATAAAAAGAAGCATCAAAAAATTTTATGAAATGCCCTCTCATCCTCCCTCCAAAGGGATTACTCACTTAATCAAGATCTCATAGCCAGTAATTGGTAAAGAGTGACTAATGACAAGATCTTCTAGTTCCTTCCATCGTGTTCTGTCAACTCCTCCTTGCTAAATCATTACTCACTTATGGTGAAGTGGTGAGTAGTTAATTATGTTATAATGTATTTAGGGCATGACCAATAGGTTAAAAATATATTCATTGATGATTATGGAAGGGAGAACCACCCTAAGAGTTTAGAATAAAAACAAAGTCAACAAGTCAAAATATGACGTTTCAACCTCTGTATTTCTACAATGGGCTTGTAACCAAAATGTGCCTCTTTCTAAACAGACTTCTTTTAGTCCTTTTATAGAGATAATCCTCTTTATACCTTTATATTTCATGAACAATAAAAGTATTGTTTCTCAAATCTACAGTTCTAATTAGGGAAGAGGTCTAATCCAATATCAAAGGTTTAGCAAAGTATTAAACGTTTTCTTTGGCTTTCCCCTGTGACTTAATGCACTTATAGTCAATAATTGATTTTCCATACTGATTTTAAAATCCTAACCTGGTTTCACTTAGCTATCAGACATTCTGAGTTGCATTCTTTACACCCTACCCTTTTCCCTAATCCCAAATTCATGAGTTACAGTGACTGCAAATTGTGGAATATTTGCTTAAGAGTAATCAACACTGGGCTGGCCCGTGGCTCACTCGGGAGAGTGCGGTGCTGATAACACCAAGGCCACGGGTTCGGATCCCATATAGCGATGGCCGGTTGGCTCACTGGGTGAGCGTGGTGCTGACAACACCAAGTCAAGGGTTAAGATCCCCTTACCAGTCATCTTTAAAAAAAAAAAAAAAAGAGTAATCAACACTGCAAATCTGCTATTAGAAAGCCATTAACGCATTCTGAATCATTCACACTTCTGCTCTCTCTGACTTCACATATAAGAGAGAACTGACTGCACTTGAGACCTCAGGGATGCTTGGTGTAGTAACAGACCTAATACAAAACAGCCCCGAGAAGAAAAGCAATTCCTATGTGCCTCAGTCTGTTTAATTACCTGGGAGGCAGGATATGGATTCAGTGGGCTGGTTGCAGAGAGCTGTCTGCTGAAACCTTGATGTGCTTCAGGGCCAGGAGAAAGCGTGAGAGGGCTGACGGGAGGCTGCCTACGCCGAGAGGGGCCGCTCAGGTTTGTGGTGGAAAGAGACGGGTTGCTAAGGGAAAACAGACGGAGTGAAGGGTGAAGAGCAGATGTGTTGGTAACAGATGTCTGTGGGTGGCTATTTAGGGAAGAGGACAGCGCTGTCTTATTGAGGGTGGCTTGGATGGAGGGGTTACTCCGAGAACTCTGGAGACCTGGAAGACAACAAATTCACAAGTTACTGGTTATAATTTCAGACTAAATCTTTTGTTTCCCAGAGATTAAAGAAAACTTCCTGCTATCCATATATGATGATGATTCTGTAGGTAAAGGATCTCCTGGGCACCTCTTCTGCTGGAAATGCATCAGATGTACCAATGGCAAGGAAAAGATGTACCCACACTAAAAGAGACTATGCCATCAAGAAGAGAATAATTTTTTTCTCCAGAAGGAATGAGAGCAAACTAGGTAAGCAGGGGATAGCAGAGGCAATTGTTCAGTGTGCTCAGCTCCAACCCAAGGAAAGGGCCCTAAGGCTACACTACAAATTCTGTTTCAAGCCTCTGAATGCCTCTGTCCCAAGCACACTGCCTGGATCCTCTACTGCCTTGGAAGAACATCCTTTCACTGAAATCTGTGCCTCTCAGGGAGCCTTTAAATACTCTTAGCACACCAGGGAGTCACAGGATGGGCACTACCCCACATCTCCCAACCCAGGGTCCTTCTCTGTTTTTCAGAGGGCTGGCCAGTTTGCTCAGCTGGCTAGAGTGTGGTGTTATAACACCAAGGTCCAGGGTTCAGATGCCCGAATGGGCCAGCCACCAAAGGGGGGAAAAAAAAATTTAATCCCTGTACTGGTGGTCAGCCAACAAAATAATAAAAACAAAAACAAAAAAATAGTCTCCTGGGAAATTGTTCATCACAGTCTATTTCAATGCAGGAAAAAAGCCGTTTTTGCTGGTGCTTTGTTTGGGAGGAGGGGGCTGAACTGTAGCATGAGCAAGAAAGTTTGGGAAAGGCATTTCCACGGTGCAGCTGCAAGGGCACAAGCTCCGTGAGGCCAGCGACCCTCTCCTATGCCTGCTGGATCCTTGGCAACTGGAATGGGTCCTTAGCATCTTGGCAGCTTCCCTTGGTGAATGACTAATGCTGCTGCTGCCGCTGCTGTGTGTATCTCAACTTGCAGTACCTATGTTTCCAAGTTCAGCACGAAGTTCTTGTGCGAGCAGTTGGGGTGAGCAGAAATATGCGTTGTTTTGTGTTGGTAAAAAAATTAAGTGTTTGATAAAAGTTATGGAAATGAAGAAATGGCACAATCAAGCATTTTGAGTTGGCAAAATTATGTTTAAAAGGTAGGAAGATGTCCATGTTAAAACCCTAAGTATTTATCCCACCACTCAACAATCCTTGAAAAGGTCAGAGATTCGGCTGGCTCAGATAAGGATTAGAGCTAAAGATCTGAATTTAGATTTAAAAAAAAAAAAAACTCATTCAGGAAGAAATCTCAAATATCTTTTAAAAATATGTGTATCATGTACTCTAAGGAATACATAGAACCTATAAAAACTTGACACTGATTCTGACATGTTCTGGACAAAATAATGTTTTTTTGAGGAAGATATCCGGTGATTAAACGTGGGATCTTCAGCTTGAAGCAAAGTGTCAAAGGGTGTAGTGGGAAATGACAACTTCCCCAAGACCCAAGGAGCTACGTGCCAATGCTGCTTTATTTCTGTGACCTTGGGTGTCCTTGGTCATTGAGAATTCACCTGAAAGGTGAACTGCTCATGCTTTAAATCTAGAAATCTGTACCAGCCAGCTTCCAAAAATGAATAAAGAAATCTAGAAATCCTAAAGGTTTTGAGAGTTTCTATTATGAAGCAAATCAAGTAGACTCAGAGCTGAGAGACTGGTGTCTTCACTACAAAGAGCATCTCAGGCCCCACAGATCACTTTCTCTGAAACATGCCAGACCCAGAACATCATCATATGGCTTGGTCACTTACTTTTTACATTAGGTCTGCTCATACCTGACTTGTTTTCTAAATATCAAAACCCAGACTCAGCAGGTGAACAACTTGCTACTAAGGATAATAAAATAACCAAAACAAAACAAAACAAAAATAAAGATGGTCTCTGGAATCAATTTTTCAAACCTAAAATTATGTTGCACAATGGTAGCATCACTGCAATCACAGAGAACCTTCTAGGTGACCACTTGAAGGAGGCCAGTCTCATTTGGGTGGTAAGTTCTGATTTGCAAGGATAAGTCTCATTGAACCCAGAGTGGAAACCAGTAAATACTTCCTTCACCTACAGACCATAACTGAGGATCCCTTCCAAATGAAACATTCTACAGCAGGGCCATTACGGCCAGGGGCTGTACTGCTGCATTAGTGAAAGTAAGAGGGATTATCAGCTGCCTTAGACATTGACAGGAGTGTCTGTCAGAGTTCAAGCAAACGTAGTCATGTTTCAACATAGGGTCTGAGCTGTAGGCAGTCAAACCCATACAGTAACTACCAAGTCACATTATGGCTTGCATTTAACACAGCTAATGCCACATCTTAGAGCACTTCAGAAAATTTGAATCAATAATTTTGACCTGTGGTAGATTTCTACTTAATATACAAATATTAAGTCTAAATATTTTCATCATATCCACTGTAAATTTTCAAAAATACAAAATATTCTTTTTATGTCCAATGGGAAATTGAAGGGATATAGAGAGATGGCTTAAATTATAAAATATCATCAGATTTTGATAAGAGCCACTAACACTGTTCAATCAACATAGAATGGAGACTTATTTCTCAATTCCCAAATCTTATTCCCCAAGTCCCCCTGGATACATGGGCTAGTGAAGACAATAAGAATGAGGTTCAGCAGAGCTGCCCTAGAGCTCATCAAATCCAGCAGAAATAGAACCACCAAAGGGAAATGTCAGCAGGGTCAAGAGACACAAGGTCATCATCATCTCCAGCTGAGATGCGGTCACTCTCAATGATTCACTCTACGGACGACATGGCTGGGGACTGCCTATGATTAAGCCACGAGGGGACACAACCAGGTTCTTTCCTAGGTGGGAGATTCTTACCAGAGGAACTTCTTATTCCCAGATGAGTCATAGCAGCTGGGAGGTTGCCCACACTATTTCCCACACTCATGCTACCGAAGAGGTGGTCACTGGTATCCAGGGAGGCTGGCAGCGGTGCCGAGTAGTGGAGGTTGGTTAGATCTGGCAATGACCCTCCAGTATTCAGGGTCCCCAGAAAGGGTGAGAGGCCTACGTTTTGACCATTATGTGGAAAAGCACTGAAAAAAAGATAAGCATTACTTTCTACAATGCATTTGGCTGTTGGGAAATAGGACATCTATGATACCTTTTCCTTGTCAAATAACAACAGTAGATATCACAGACTGAAGACTTAGCTCTGCCTCTCCCTTGTTCTGAGAACCTGGATCCTTGGCTTAACCTCTCTGAAATACATTTTACTTACCTATTAAATTGAACTAATTGTGTCACATGACCACTTTACAGGAATATTTTCAAGATCATATTAGATTATGGATGCAAAAGTACTTTGAAAATTATAAACCACTATATAAAATGTGAGGCACTGCTTTATACAGTTCTTTTTGCTAGACTTCTAAATTATCTTTCCTACAAAAAAAAAAAAAAAGGTATTTCTGGGCAACTAGATACCTTCCAAGATATATTTCTTCAATTACAGTCTTCATGAACTTTAAAGTGAGAAAGCAATGTCACCATTCATTTATCTAAACCTGTTGCTGGTCCCTGTGTGCCAGGCATTAGGCTAGGTGCTAGAGGTATAAGGATGAATGAGCAAGGTGTGTGTATTTGTGGTCAGGCCTGCCCCTTATATTTGTAGGCCTGGAGTACAAACGGAGGCTCATACACCATGTTTCTGTTTTGACAAATTATACCTTCATAATAGCCTGGAAAGCCGATTCAAATGCAGAATTCTCAGACTTCTTGGGGTTCTGTGCTAGAACACACAGGGAGAGGCACCCTGTTCCTCAGTCCGTGCCCTCTTCTCTTCCCACCCAGCCTATTCTGTACTGCAGTGCACACATGTAGCTATCCCAGCCTGCAAGGCCAAAGCTCTGTCCACACCCTGCACCCCCCTTGGCCACCCCTCAGGCCTAGGGGATGTACACTGATGGTGTGTTCCCCTGGGCCCCTTGGACTCCATTCTCCATGGGAGTGGGGCCATCTAAGGGCAGGGCCCAGGGAGGAGCTGCCTAGCCCAGGTATGAGGGGACCCCGTTCTCGGGAGTTCACAGACAGGTGGGAGAGAGTGACTGGTAAAGCAAACAACTGCAATATGGTGGGAAGCATGCTGTGCCGGGTCTGATAAAGGGTGCGTATAACCAGTAGCTACAGGAGCACAAAAGCAGGACTGTTAATGTCAGTATGGGTTGTGGAGAGGAATGCTTTGCCGAGGACATGACACTCTGTGTTCATGGAACTGAAAGCAGCTGACATGGCCAAGGTGTCAGGTGTCAGGGCAGAGTGTAGAGAAGGCAGGGTAGCAGGAGATAAAGTGGGAGAGGCAAGTGAGTGAGAAAACAAGAGGGAAGATGACGTGCTGTTCTGAAAAGTCTGGATCAGAGACTGTAGGAAAGAGGGAGCCCATAGTAAGCTAGAAAATGACATTTTACAAATGTCACTGTGGTTACAGTGTGGAGAATGGTGTAAGGGACCAGAAAGTGAGGCAGGGAGAACGAATTAGAGGCTCCTGCAGTGGTCCTGGTCAGATCTGGGAAAACAGCAGTGAAGTTGAAGAGGAAGAGAATGGTTGGAGAAGGCACCATTAGCCAGGAGAAGGGGGAAGTAATGAACATAAATGAATAATGAACACTTAATTCAATACAGCGCATGTCAGTAGGGCACCTCCCAGGTGCCAGCCACTGGCATTATGGCCCGTAAGACATGCAGACAAAGCAGGGAGACAGGGCCATAAAGAACATAACTTCCAATATAATTCAATTCAGTAGTGCAATGACAGAGTCTAGTAGTACACGGTGTGGAGGGAATGACCAGCAGGTTGCAGGAGGCTTCATGAAAGACATCTGAGCAGAGTTTGAAGGCTAAAGAGTTCAGGTGATCTAGGCAGGATGATCACTTCAGGCAGAATTCACAGCATGGGCAAAAGCAGGGAGGCGTGAATCTACACAGTGCGCCCTAGGAACTCTGAGGACTTAAGGCACCACAGGAGGGTCAAGTTCAGGAGGGCTGGGTAGTGATGGGAGGTGGGACTGGAGAAGCAGGCAGAGAGCACCTGAGGCTGGTGTGCTGATGAATATAATAAGCCAGTGAAAAGCTGAGAACAGGGGAAGACGTACTCAGCCCTCCATAGGACAGTGTGGCTAAGAGACTTGAAGGAGGGGACCTGGGACACAAGGAACACAGCCTGGAGGCAGAGATGTGAGCTGTCAGACAAGAAACCATGAGAGAATGGGGTGGAAAGGCAGGGATGGGCTTGAGTATTTAAGGAAGGTTTCAAGAACAACTCCTGCATTTCTGGCATGGAGACTGGTGCAGCCACCCACTAAGCTAGGTAACACGGGGGTATGTGAGTAGGTAGGGAATATAGGCAGAAAGACAGTGGTAGGAATGTCTCCCACTTAGTTAAGCAGAGGAGGTAACTGACATTCTCAAGGACAGTTCTATTGGAAGAGTGGAACTGGATGTCACGCCACGGTGGGTCAAAGAATAGACAAGCAGTATGGAAAACTCAAGAGTAAATACTCTTTCAAAAAGTGTGGCTGAGAATTCTGGAAACAAGAGAGAAGGATAAAGAGGGGAGAGAGGCCTTAGAACGGCCAGTGGGGATGAAGGCCAGGAAAAGGATAAAGTGGTCCACCTTGGATGGGAGGGACGCCTGTGTCCCTGAGAGTAGGAGAAGCAGATGACGAAAGGGGAATCAGCGGAAAGCTAAGCATTTGTTCCTGATGGCCTATCTTTTCTTCTTAAAAGTAGGAGGACTGGGATAAAACTGCGGAAACTTGTAAAGAAATGGGGCCTTAGGAAAGGTGTCCAATTGGGTGAGGAAGAAGGATAATTTTGGTGGTAGAAAAACTAAATGTGACTTTTGTCTTTCAGATGGCTGGATGTATGGAACTGTAACTTTATAGGGTTAAAGGTCAAGGACTAGAAAAATAAAATTGAGACCTCAGAGATGCCCACTGTGAGAGCAGATGGGCTTCCTGACTGAGACAAGACAGACCCATGGATAAATGCAACCAGGGTGAACCATGGTATTAGTAACATTGGGGCTTCCTGACTGAGACAAGACAGACCCATGGATAAACACAACCAGGGTGAACCATGGCATTAGTAACATTCAGAACATTTTCTCTGCAGTTGAGAGAAATAAAGTGGTCACTTTCCAAATACAGTCACTACCTACTGGAGTCACCACTGGATCTAATACAAAGCAGGTTATGTTCTCCCCGTTTCAGAACCTCCAATGATCCTGATCTTCTCTGGGTCAGATTCAAGCTACATGAGCCTCCCTGTGCTCCAGGCCTGCTCCTGCCTCAAGGTCTTTGCACTTGCTGTTCCCCCTGCCTGGAACCTTCTTCCCCTCACTTCACTCCAGATTCTGGTTACATATCATCTTATCAAGGAGGTCTTCCTTGACACCCATCTCTCCTATCTCCTGACTTTGCTTTCTTTTTCTTCATTGCATTTAGCAGCACATGACATGCATCATATTTATTTGCTTATTTGTTTCTGCCTATCTCACTCCACTAGGGCATTAGCTCCTTGAAAGCAGGGACTTGATCTGTTTCATTCACAGTTCTACCCAATGCCTTGAAATAGGAGTCCATAAATATTTGCACGAATAGGAGTCACTGAACAGAATTCTACCTCTAACATAAGAGCAGGAAAGCAACTTCATCTAAGAAATGCCTGGTTCAAAACTCTGTGGGGTACTGCAGCCCAATTCTATACTACAGGCCTTCAGAGCCTTGAGACTCATTTGTCTGAGTGTTAGGCCAAAATTGGTTCTTGAGGAAAATCTTGACCCTATCCATGGGCATGTCCTGCACCCCTGGGCAGACTGGTCATCTGTCCAGCCATGGTGTGTTTACCAAGTCAGTTGTGTCATTCTCAGACATATTTTATTTGGCACTGCAGTTATGTAATTTAATTACTTTAAACAAATGAAACATGAGTACCAAAAGAAAGCAGTTGTTTTTATGAAAATGCAGTTGACTTTCAATTTGTACATAGCAAGTTAAGTTTCTCAGAGTTCTGTGACAAAGCAAGAAGACTTTCAGGAAAACCTTCAGGACCATCCCTGAAACACAAAGAGAAAGCACATGACTTACTTGCCACCTCCGACATCACAGGATCGAGGGCGCCCTGACAGGGACTGAATCTGGGAAGAGACAAAGAAAGATGAGCTTACTCACTATAAAGCCACATTCAAGTTTTTGAAAACGGTCTGCATACGGCTCTTGGGGCTCCATTCAGCACAGGTGAGAGCCCACACATGTACACAGTGTCCTCACAGAGCAGCCATTTAAGATCTGACGAGACTTTTTAAACTCTTGAACTTCCAGGCATAAAGGAGGCATAACATTAACAAATTTTCTTAATTTGATGCATTATCAATTTATCTTCTAGATAAATATTATTTCCTTCAGAAAGACCAATGTTTTACATATAGAGGTTTTAAATAAACATTCCTCTTCCAATTGGCCTCAGAGGAAAAGAAGGAAATAGAAAAACAAAACAGGGTGAAGAAAGAGGAAACGAATGTCAGAGTAAAATAAATATTTCAACTAGAATATAAGCTCTGGGGGGCAGGGATAAGTAATGCAAATCCACAAGAACTCAGGGAGATGACACCTCTTTCCCGAGAGCGCAGCCCTGGTACTCAGGGAAGAGCTGGTGCCACCACCCTCTTTGCTGGAGAAGATGTAGCTGTCCTCTGAGAAAAGCCTCCAAAAGCACTCGTGCCTCTCACAGCCAATGAGAAACAGCGTGGCTGCTTCTCCTATGTTTAAATATGTGTACTTTAAGTCATATCTCTCTTTACACCCCAAAAGGTTAAATATTGAACACACAGTGCTTTTACAAAAAAACCTTTCAAGACCACTCCATGCTAATGGTGACTTTGGTAGACTTGGCAGAAGAAGATGGAATTGGACCAAAGGGACCCTAAACAGGTGGGGCATCTTAGTGCAGGAACGATACAAGCAACCAAAGAGCATCATTAAGGGCTGGAAGAGATGAACTGTTTTCCTTCAAGGCCAATTCAGCTTCCCTATGGGAAGAAAGGCCAAGTCAAGTACTGCAGTACCGCTCTCTCTTCCATGGTGGGTGAGGTTTACAGAGAGCCAAGGTGGAGGTCAGCTAGCACAATTTTAGATACAGATACTCAAAGGCTCATAGAAATCACATTAGAACAAATGACCTGTTTACTGATTTCTGGAGGACTCAGGTCAAATGCCCTTGATTTTAAAGAAGGGTTTAACTGCTTTATCAGTAATTCTGGACAGAAGCTGGAAGACTGGTAGAAAGTATTGGCTACAAAACTGAAAAATGTGCCTATGACTTATAACCAGGTTTCAGAGCTTTTGGTAATATGAATGAGATATGGGGGACTTAGGGTTTTTCTGAGTGAGTAAATTCACAGCAAATTAGGAAGTTAAGAGATCACTGTACTAAGTAATGGACACAGTTGTAATAAAATTTTTACTAGAAACATCATTCCCTAGTATATTCTACCTATCTCTGTCCCCAGACAAATTCTTTCTTCCTTTTTTTCCTAGTTCCTCTCATTTTCACCTCGGCAGGATTTTACAACGACCTCTGAAGTGTAAACATCCAATAACAACAAGCATAGTTGAGTACTGTTCACCTACCTCCTTGGCCTCCCACAGCTGTTTTGGCAGTGGCTTTGGAACATTTAATAGATTCTCTTCTTTCAATGGGCCATGGAAAGACACTACTAAAGGGGAAACAAAACAAAACAAAACAAAAAACCCCCCAAAACCCAGCACATTCGCTGCATTAGAACATAGCCATCCTACCTTTGGCCAAACAAATTATCTTTGCAAAAAAATGATTTATTTAACAAATATTTATTGATTCTTTACTGGTGCTTTGGGCATTCTTGTGGGTGTTGCAGAGATGAGTAAGACATAGATTCAACCTTTAAAGAATTTATAACCTAGTTGGGATAAGGGGAACACATCAACAACCATCACTGAAAAAAGAAAATAGTGGAAGCTCAAGAGAGTCAAAGCAGCAGCACTGCTCACGTGCAGAGTAGGAAGAGCCTGGGAAGGTTCTGGACGTGGGCGCTGAGAGAAGCCCTTTAGAGACACAGGAAAAGGACACTGCAAGAGAAGGGAAAATAAGAAAAAAATGCCTACAGAGAGGAAATGCTGGACAACTACTGAGTAGAGCATCTATTCTCAACTGGAGTGCAGGCTAAGTAAAGAGGAGTGGTAGGAAATAAAATTCGGAAGTTTGAGGCCAGATCAAGGAGAGCCCTGCAAGCTTGGCACAGGAAAGAATGGAAGATGGATGAGCAGAGACACACGATAGTCTAGGAAAGATGAAATGAGGACAGTAGCGAATGGTGAAGCGGGGTATTACGTGGGAGACATGGTGGCAGTGAAACTACTTGGGCTGAGAGTGAGGGATAAAGAGGAATCCATAACCCGAGGATCTGAGGCTGGGCAGCTGATGGGACCCCTACTGGCTCTTCCATGCTATAAAAACAACCAGGCTTTGTATGAAGGACCATTCCAGGGATTTCTGCTTTAACACGCTTAGTCATACCAGGTGAAACAAGAATGCTGAGCCACAAAACAAGTGCAAACGTTTTGTTCTCAGAGAGAGCCCAGAAAAACAAGTGCTAGCCCCTCAGGAATTAAGTGATCTGACGTTAGGAAGGAGATTCAACATTAGAGACACTGGTGACAGCTCAGAACTAGGAATGCTGGTAAATTCTGGTGACCACATAAGCTCCAGTGTGATTGTCATGACTGTCCTATCTTAGCCCCACACAGGATGGCCTGCTTATTCAAGGAAACAAGATAACAAAATTTTGGAGTACATTCTGAGAAATGGATGTGAAACAAAGTCTCTAAAATAAGTTTGTGTTATTTTCTATTGAACAAAACTTAGGATATAATTGTGAACTCCTAGAATGACTTAAGTACGGATGGGGATATAATTTCTCTGAAAGACCGTAGGAGCACGACACAATGCTCTTCACAGTTGACCTTCCCAGCACCATCACAGCAATGGTCATTTCTGCAGAAACAGTACAGACTTCATCCATGTTCCCAGGGGCCTCTCTTAACCCTGATATTCGTGTCACTCTCTTTTGGAGAGCTTATTTTGTCAACATCCTTCTTTTTCTTTTCTTCAAATGTTCCCTGGTCTAATAGTTAATACAAACTGCTTCAGAAATGTAAGCTCCATGAGGGCAGGGCCTTTGTTTTATTCACTACTGGAGAGTGCTTAAAACAGTGCTTGGTAGGGCCGGCCCGTGGCTCACTCGGGAGAGTGCGGTGCTGACAACACCAAGGCCACGGGTTCGGATCCCATATGGGGATGGCCGGTTCGCTCACTGGGTGAGCGTGGTGCTGACAACACCAAGGCCACGGGTTCGGATCCCATATGGGGATGGCCGGTTCGCTCACTGGGTGAGCGTGGTGCTGACAACACCAAGGCCACGGGTTCGGATCCCATATGGGGATGGCCGGTTCGCTCACTGGGTGAGCGTGGTGCTGACAACACCAAGTCAAGGGTTAAGATCCCCTTACCTGTCATCTTAAAAAAAACAAAACAAAACAAAAAACCCCAGTGTTTGGTAAATGCTGAGCCTACAGCTGAGTCTCAACAAATTGGAGGACAAGAAAAATAGAGCTTGAGAACCGTTATAAACCAATACAATGGGAAGTCAAGAACTAAAAGACTGCTCTGAACGGTACTATTGGATGCTAGGAAAAGTCTCTATTCTGAGTGAGGTGGCTTCACGACTCAAGGTTACTTCTCTTCTCGAAGGGTTGGTTACAAGAATGTGGTTGGGGCAGACTCCAGCCTTAACAGGGATGGTTTTCTTAGACAAGTTCATTGTTTTTAGTCTCTTTTTATATACAAGATTTGTTGGGAATTCTTCAACGAATTAATTGGGGGAACTGAAGCCATTTCTTTATTTCTGTCCTAAAAGGTTAGATGTTTATTGATGTTTCAACTTTTCATGATTTTATTCATAACCTGGAAAAGGAGTACAAAGGGTGATAGTAGGGAATAGTAACTCTGATGCAAGATGCTCTCCACTGATCCCATTCCCCATGAGTCTTATTTCTATGACATACAAACCTAAGCTGTGCATTTTCAGATATGAAAATTAAATTTCAGATTATAAAGATTTAGGAAAAAGGGACTGGAACTGAATGAATAAACTATGTTGGACATTCACTTGTCAAGGGGTTTGAGTGTCATTTTGGCAGATCTCCAATATTAATTTAATTGGCTTTATGAAACTCAGCATCTGCAAGATTTGCAATTTCATTTTGCAGTCAGTCTGCATTTTCCTCGCATTGTTTATTTACATCTGTCAATTACTAACATGCAAAGACTTTCTAAATGGATAGAGACAGTGTTGACAAGGGAAGGATATTGGAATAGCTAACTGTTTAAGTGATCAATTCGTTCATATTTTCATGTGATCACAACTTTTGCTTCCTTGCACAACCTTGTGACCATGGGACTGGGGGAACCTGGATAACATGGAACCTGTGTAATCTAATCACATTATTTCCTTTCTCATGGCCTTGATCACAGCTAGTCTTAATTTTCTAGAGCACCTCAGAAAAGTAAATGCATCAGTGGTTGTCAACGGTCTGGGGAGTCCTGTTGAAAGAAAGTTGTATATACTATAGTCAGCATCTCACTCCAACATACGTAGGTGAAACCCGTTCATACCTTCCCCATGTCCATCATTCTCACCATCACAGAAACCTAGTGGGAAAGAAAGAAAAAAAACACTTTGATGTAGTGCTTTCATTTTCATTTATTCATGAATTAGTAATGTTCTGATTTGAAATAGAATTTTGAAAATTCTAAGGCAGTTTTGATAGACTGATGTTCATTCAAGATGCTTTTAGCATTTATACTAATAGATGTAGCTAATTTGAGTCTAAAGTTGGTTCCTATCTGCTTTTCTTTTCCTCTAAAATTGTCTGTCTTAAATTTTCTTACTTCCTCTGTTCTGAGAGAAAAAATTTTTACAAAGTCTGAGATCCTCTATTCAAATCACAAAGTAAACAAGTATAGATCGAAATTCTCTTCCAAACGTTTTATCACAAGAGGAAGGGCAAGTAACTCAAAAGTCTACACCACTTTTTGACACTTACCATGGGGTCTATAGGAACAAACTGGAAGTTACTATATGTTGCTACACATATTTATAGCAGAGTCAAGTTATTTTAAAAACAAAATGTACCTGGAGTCTAAGTCAATTTAAAGGGTATATGGGATAGCATTCACATATATGACTTGGAATAAGTCCTGGCTGAATAAAGTGTTTTTAATCCATAAAATATACTGCAGATGACAAAGTATAGTACTTCCTTTTGCTGTAAGCTAACAATAAAGATTTGTGCCAAGAATGTAATATTTTACCATTCTCCCTGGAACAATCAAATACACCAAATGAGTTCTCAGTATAGAATCAGGACAAATTTTTAAGTTCTAAACCTTTAAATAAAGCTTGCTTATAGTTTAGATAAGTTTCTGGATAAGGTTAATCTATAAGTTAACCTGAGTAGTCCATAAAACTTAAATGAAATGTCTAATCATTCAACATATATTTATTAAGCTCCTGCACTCAATGGTAGGTAGGTGAGGCAGGGTGATACAGTGTAAGTGAGAAGATAGAACACGGTAGCAAATTCTACAATACAGGTAGAAAGAAGATATAAAATTTTAGTGGAGCCAGGAGCAGGGGTAACACTGAGAGTCTCTAAGAGCACTGAGAGGTCAATCAATTAAGCTTCACAAAGACAGAATTTCTTTCAGGCCCATGGAAACAGAATCTAAGTTAGTGATGAAAACTTTATTTTAGTGTACATAAAGACCACTTGGGTAAGCTTGCTAAAATACAGATTCTTGGCCCCAACCCTCGAAGATTTTGATTCAAAAGAAATTCAGAGAATTTGCCAAGGAATCTACATTTTTTAATAATCATCTCGGGGACTCTATTGTAGATGGTCCTTGGACGGGCTGTAGGTCACTTAAGCAGTGACTCCACACATCCAAAGGAAGCTATGCAAACAGGAGAACATTAGGAAATGAAGCGCACAGAGAAAAAAAGTGTGCGGCTACACTCAGCACTGCTAGGAGAGGAAAGATGCTTCAGATTCCTATTTTGGCTTCCCTAGGATCCTCCTTTTGGGAAAGGGCCCGGAACCTGACCCTTCTGATCACTAAAAAGTGACTAAATTATTAGAAATTGTAAAACTAAGTTTGATACAGAAATGTGAATGGTATGTTGAAGCATCTGTTCATCATCAAGACAACAATCACTGTAGGTTTAATTACTAAGGCTGGCCTGTCCCTGGAATATGAGGACTCAGCTAAGGGCTACCACGTGGAACTGCCTGAGTGGCTAGCAGACACCCCACATGGTATCCCACTAGTGCTACCACCTCCATCAGACTGGAACAAAAGGAAGGCTTCAGGGAGGAGGCGGCACCTGAGTCAGGCACTGAAGGATAAGGATGAAGATGATTATTGTTGGCTGACTTTGTTCCAGACACTTTATACAGATGATCTCATGTAATCCTCACAGACACTCTATTGAGGTGGGCACTATTATCATCCCAAGATCACATTGTGTAAGTTCTGGGACTAGAGTTCTGGCCCGTGTGCATTCAGAATGTCCACGTCTCTAACCAGTTTGCTGTGCCTGGAGGGATTTAGATAATTGGAAGTGAGGTTGAAGGGGATGCCCTAGTGCAAAGACAGGAGGAGAGGAGGTAGGAGGGAGGGGGGAAGGGGTGAGGAAGGGAAGGAAGATGTGCGCAGCAGGGGCAGGGAATGGTGTAGCCTGGCTGCAGCACCAGATGGGAAGAATGGAAGACAAGGCAGGATTGAAGGAGTCTGCCAGTAACTTGGCATGATGTGGGGAATGGAAGGTTTGGGTTAGAAAAGTGACACAATTAGAGTTAAGCTTTAGAGTGACTGCTCTTGCAGCAGAGTATTAGATAGAGTGAAAGGAGAAAGCCTCAAGTCAGGAGACCAGGGAGAAAACCAACACAACGGTCTAGACAAGAAGGAACACAGAAGGGTACTGGCAGTGCGGACAGAAAACAAGAGACAGATCTGAGATACACTGCAGGCACAGAATGAGTAGGATGAGGCTCCTGAACAGGTACGAGGGGCATGAGAACCAGAGTAATTAAATACAACTCCCAGGTTTTGCACTCAGGTGACCAGATGGATGGTGGTGGCGATAATTGATACAGTAGCACTAAATTAGCATATAATCAAAATATCCAAGCCTGGGTTTTACTGCTAGATAAAAAATATCACAGGAAGGCTGGCTGGTTAGATCAGTGGGTTAGAGCACAGCCTTGTAATACCACGGCCATGGGTTCAGATCCCTGCACCGGCCAGCCTCTAAAAAAAAAAAACCAATAAAACAAAATTTAAAAACCCCAGAGGAAACTGCTATAAATAAAGGGTTAAAAATAAAAGGAACAAGTTGTGACGGACATCTGGAAAAAGAAGAAATCAATTCACATCAGTCCCTCAGGGGATGGGACAGTGATGACCGAGGTTGCATCTGTGTTCCAGTAAACCTTGCTGCCTCAGAGACACCGAGGGCTGACATTTCCTAACCAAGCAGAACTGAGACCATGTACTTCTCTGCACTCCCATGCCTGACTGCTAAAATAACTCCTCGCACAACAGTCTGGGCTGCTAGGGGAAGACAAGGGGAAGTCCCTTACCCAGAGTGCAGCCTAACAGAAGCCTCTGGTGTCTCAGCTGCTTCATTCTGGGCCCTCCTGCCTTCTGGGTGACACTCTTTTTGCCTGTCTCTAGACCTGTGATGCTTGCACCCCCCCCCCCATTTCCTATCCATGTCATCAAGTGTCATTAACAGGTTTACGTATTTCAGGGTTATTTGCATTTTAAAACTTAACTCTGCAGGTCAAACCTTCTTGTGGCTGAAAGGTCACTGAGGTCCAGGACACATGACCCCCAGATCCCAGAGGACGAGCTGAGGATTGTAGTCCCCAAAGATGGCAACATTCAGCATTTGCAGCTCTGGGTGCGGAGAAGACAACTATCATATACTCTTCAGCCCTTGGCTCTAGACTGCTCCCTGAAAGAGCATGGTCCAGCCAGCTCCCTGCTCCACATGCCAGTGATGAGAGGAGGGGAATTAGGGGACACTCCTAAAGGCTATGGGACAGGCCAAGTGTCACAGAGAGGCCTTGTGCTTGCCCGTCTACATAAGTGTGTGAAGTGGTAATTAAACTGCACGTGCTGCCAGGGAAATGATCAACATTTCTCTTTATAGATTCTGGATAATTAAATAAGAAGAGAGAAATTATAAAAATCTTGTTTGGTTGTATAAAAGTTTATTTCTGTCACTTATGTGAACTGCTTATCATTTATGCCTAATTGCCATGCAACTCAATAACCATTATGAAAATTACTAAACGTATCAGGCTAATGGCTCGCTCTTCTAGGGACGCATACCTCTGCTCACGAATGTGTCATAGTTTATTGCTCATGGAGTTAAGCTTCTAGCAGATGTGCTCTTATCATCTGCTCATGACAACGACGATGACAAACAGTGGAGCTACATCACTGTGCTCAGGAAAGATTCCCAGGGAAAGAACAGTTATTATTCTTCTATTACAGAACCTAGTTCTGGGCTTCAGTTATATTTTCCCATCACTTTTTAAAAGTTGGTCCTATAATAAGAAATACCTTTTCTGTAAAGCTCATTGATATTTTTAAAATCCAAAAGGAAAGAAAATTAAAAACTCTAATGAATTACATGGGGAAAATACATGAAACTATTTAAAATAGCTCCCACCAACAAATATAATTCTCCAGAAATAATTCCCATCCTTAGAGACTTGAATAATATTTTAAACACACTGGCTTTCCCATGTAAACACGTCCATATTTGGATGTGTTTCTGAGTTCTGCCATACTTGTAAGATCACTGCAGGAGCAGGCACACAGTTCAGACATCCCAGCTGGAGGTCAGCCCACCTTCCATGGCTGGCAGATGTTGTAGCCCAACAATTTCTAACTGATTTGAAAAGGAGAGACCACCACGATTCCAGGTCAACCCAGGAACCCTGCTCCAGGATTTCTTTCTTATTGCTCTTCTCATGCTGTCTACCTGGATCAACATTTACATTCTTTTGCTTTTCTTACTAATCCTCACACCTTCTGACATTTCTCACCTCTTCCCTCAGAGTAGCTACATCCTCTAGGTATAAAGACTTCAACTCAGGTAATCACCTTCTTTAGTTACTTTCTTTTTTCTCTGCATGCAAACTTCAAAAATTCCTTACTTAGATTACCTATGATTCCCTGATTCTCTCTAGGCCTTTGGCCCTTTCTAGAGAAGTACAGGCTTTCCACAGAGGGCAATGTGAATAAAGGATGGACAGAGGCAGAAATGCAGGGGCTCCAGGGTAGAAATCTATCAATCTGCTTTGCTCCCAGTCCAGGGAGACTAAGATCTTGCTGCAATCACAGGCACCCCCACTGATTACAGTCCCTGCTTTTTTAGGCTTTGTTTATATATTCCCATCTCTACCTATCCTGAAGCTAAACTATCCCTCTGCCCACATACTCTGCTTCTCTAAGCAGGGAGCAGTGGACCCATATCCAATTCCAACATCACTGCCACTTTACGCTCATATTCCCATGTGTGGAAACATGGGTGGATGTCCCTAACTAATGCTGAAAGCTCTCATACTTTACAAGCAAACACTTGTGTAGGCAAATGTAGTCTGTGAATTGCATCAAGGGAACAAATACAGCAGTGATTATTACTAAATCCCATCCTTACTATATGCGAGGAAATAGGATCATGAATGTTCTTCTTGGAAGAAATGGAGACTATTTCAGCTTTAAATAGTCCAAAAAGTAAAGAGATCCAGAAGAGCTGGTATCTTGGCCACAGATTTACTTATTCCCATTTCAAGACCAACACACAGCCCTAACAGTGTGGACAAGAGACTGTCTGCATATGGACTGGATAATTCAAAACCATTGTTCTTTCCAGGTTATAAATCCCAGCAAGGCAGGCTTGGAATGTATCTGAATGGCTCAGCCTCATTCATGTTCAGGTTAGATTTGGCCAGTTAGTTCACTTGGTTAGAGTTTGCTGCCGGTAACACTAAGGTCAAGGGTTCTCTCTCTCTCTCTCTCTCTCTCTCTCTCTCTCACACACACACACACACACACACACACACACACATACAAAAACCCTTCTTTTTCTACCTCATACTGGAATAGAAAATCATTTTAAGGCTGGCCGATTTGCTCAGTTGGTTACAGCATGGTGCTGACAATACCAAGGTCAAAGGTTCTATCCCTGTACTGGCCAGCCACAAGAAAAAAAAGATGTACAAGTTAGACATCAACACCTAGTGTATTTTAGTGAGTGCTCCGTATGTGTGAGCCACTGTGTGATTTCTCCCCACTTCTCCTCTGTGCCCAGCACTGTGCTGGGGACTGGAGAAAACAAGACCATTAGATGCTGTCTTCAAGAAATCTATCCTGGGGCCGGCCCGGTGGCGCACTGCTACAGTGCGCCGCTTGGGAAGTGTGGCGGCGCTCCCGCCGAGGGTTCGGATCCCACATACAGACCGGTTCCCGCTCACTGGCTGAGCGAGGTGCGGGTGCAACACCGAGGGTTGTGATCCCGTTGCCGGTCCCGGTCCGGTACGGGCGCGACACTGAGGGTTGCGATCCGTTGCCGGTCATGAAAAAAGACAAAAAGGAAAAAAAAAAAAAAGAAATCTATCTTGAGCAGGAGAGAGGCATGTCCACATGAAAAGCAGTCATGTGTCACAGGTGCTAAAACAGTCATCTGCCTGCAGGAGCTTTGGGATATTAGGAGAACATGTGTAATTCTGAACTGAGACGGAGGAAGGTCAAGGATGGCTCCACAGAAGTAGGGATACAAGCTGAGACTTACAGATGGAGCAGGGGTTGGCCAGGCAGGCCAGGAGTGAGTTAGGAGAGGAAGAGATGGGGACAGGATGCAACACCAGGAGAACTCAAAGAGGTTCACATGGCTCTCTGGCGGAGTGAGGCTGGGAAGCTGGGAGAGTAGGAAGGGGTGGCGGGGCTGGATCCTGAGGCTAGTGTCGTTCTAAACCAAGGTGAAGGGGTGTCACCGAAGGTTTTAAGCAGGAGACTAAGATGGCCAGATTTGCGTTCCCTCTGGAGGCAGATGGCATGAAGTATCGTGGGTATGCCTTTCCCCTCTCCTGGGCATTCCTGGCCTCTCTCCACCCCTTTACTCACTTGGGACCAAGGCAGGTAGGATGATGATCTAACCGCACAAGGGGAACAACTTAGAAGGAGATGGCCGGCTCCAATTCCACTCCCTCTTCTCCGTGGGCTGCGCCTTCCCTCAGAGGCCAGGCCTCCTCCTCCACTCTGCCCTGTCTCCAGTCTTACCTGAGTACTCCTCCCAGGGGACCACCCTGGCCAGTGCTGCTGGCCACTGTGGAAGGTTGCCTCCTTCTGGGGTTCAGTCATAATATGCCCATGAACACAGAGAGAGGCCACTTCCTCCAACCTGACCTCATTAGTAACAAAGGTGATATTTAGGTCTATCTGTCACTTCTGGTTTTATCACTCAGTTTGCTCAGATCCTGGGTTGGAAAAGAGGACACTTCAAGAACCCAACATAAAATTGGGTTGGAGGGACATAAGTCTGGAAATCAGGAGACCAGTTAGGAAGTTATTATAAGAGTCCACATGAAAGATGATGAGTGCCTGGAAAAGGGCCAGTGCTGTGGGGGAGAGAAGGAGGCTGTGGGGCCCAGAGCCAGCAACAAGGGAGATTTGCTGTGAAGAAGCAAGGAAGAGCGACATGCCCCAGTGAGCTCCGGCTTAACTCCATCATGAACACACACTTGCCCTGCCACGAGCTTCTGCTCTGAAGACCACCAAACTGGGGAAGTATATGCACCATTTAAGCTCTTCTCTCTCTCAGTTCCTACAGGACAGAATGAGAAAACACAGACGCTGTTAGCAGTGGGCCTGTGTGTCTTACCCATGTATGGGGCAGGCCAGACCGACTGGCCCCCTCCTCCATAGGGGTCCTGGGGCTTGGTGCTCAGAGCACTCGTGTGAAGAGCAGAATCAGAATTGGTCCTAAGAAGGGGAGGAGAGAGTCTGGCTGAAAATCCATTGTTCCTTAGTGAAAATGCAACGTTCTTTGCTGGATATTACTAACAGGAAAGAAGGCAAGAACAACCTTCAATAACGATTTACAATCACCCATAAAACGAAGGGTTAGGACCTACCTGAAGTCCCTTACGTCAGTAACAACGTCTGAGGATTGCCAACACCCAAAAAGTATTTTAATTTGTGCTTGTATAGCCTTACACTTTGAAGCTGATGGCACAGTGATTTATTTCAACAGAGTGGGCCTCAGATTCACAGCATCCTCTAAAACCTTCCTATTCCTACTGGCACCTCAGAAGATGGTGTGACCAATGGCTGTACTAGATTTTCTCCATAAATCTTCCTTTGTGAAGATCACCCAGAGCAGTGGTTCTCAAACACTTTCAGGGAGAATGCAAGGTCAATACTATCCTCAAGATAACACTAAAGTGTTCTTTGACTGTCACTCTTCCTCTCTCATGAGCACAGCAGGGCTTTCCCAGCAGCTATGTGACCTGTGATGCTACCACAAACCAAATGCATGAGCAGAGAATCCAGCTGCCTTCAAGAGATTTGTAAAAGGCATAACAATGCCACTATTCTCAGTAAATCACTTGTTTTGGGAAATATAACTGTGTTTCTTTTTTAAAAAAGATATTATGTTTACATGTAATGGTCTTACTGTTATTTTAAAATGCATTAATAAGTATCTTTTTAAAATCTCAATTTAATTTCTAATATCAAAAGATAAATATCAATAGATACAGGGCATAAACAAATGCTCTTTGAGGGCTTCAACATTTTTTAAGAGTGTAAAGCAGTCCTAATACAGAAAGTTTGGGAGCTGCTGATCTATAGCTAATTTCTGAAATTCTCCCAGAAAGCTCCAAGTTATATACAATCTCAGCTCCGAGAGATGATTATCTCATCCGAGGGTCAGACTGCCTGCCATAAAAAGGACTTGGAGCAACTTCAAATTAGCCTAAAATGTTTCTCTATGGTCTATTCCAGGTGACGGTCTCATGTGGCTGCTAAGCCATGTGGCTTCAGATGAGGGAAGAAGCCCATCAGGGAAAACCTGTGTGGTGTAACATAATGAGTGTAGGCTTTGGGATCAGAGAGACCTGGGTTCAGATTCCAGCTCCTTTATAGAGTCAAAGATCCTCAAGAGAATATCAATCAAATGCAGAGAGACAACTGGGAATATGTGAACATAGACTGGTTATTAAATCATATTAGGGTATTATTGTTAATTTTGTTAAGTGTAATAATGGCATTGTGGTTACATTTTTTTTTAAAAAAAGGTTTGCATCAGCCTTATACTGTTAGAGATATTTATAGGTGAAATGCTATATCCAGCTGGTTGTGGGTTTGGGGTGGAAGGTGGGGGTACAGAAGAAACAAAACTACAGGATGCTGATAAGGACTGAAGCTGATGGGGGCACAAGGTGCTTCTTATAACTCTTTTATGTATGTTTAAAATTTTGCAATATAATAAGTTATTTTTGTTTTTTAAAAAAATCCCAGTTCCCTCACATATTAGCTAGGGGGTCTTGGACAATGCATTTAACCTCTTAGAACAGAAAATAATACTCCTTCTTATAGGGTATTGTCAGGATTGAAGAAAATGACCTAGGTAGAGCTCTTACTCCTGGGGTCTGGCCCAAAGTGACCATGACAATAGTCAATGTTTATTGAACACCTGTGCTTCCCATGCACGATCTTATTCAATCCTCACAACCAACTCATAGATACAGTTATCCCCATTTTTCAGATGAGTAAACTGAGGCATAGAGAAGTTAAATAATCTGCTCAAGGTTACACAGTAAGAGGCAAACCCTGGTAGCCCCACTCCAGACCTCATGTTCTTACACTGTGCTGTACTGTCTCCTGCAGACACTCAATAAGTGATGTTTTTTAAATTTATCGGTAATAATTATATTTATCCATATAAACACAACTGCCATAAACACACTCTGGCAACTGGATAATATGTAAAGAATATCAGGACAATCAAATTGCTTGGCCTACTTCCACTAGGAATATCTACCAGTAGAAAATCTACTTCTACTAGGAAACAATCCACGTACCTGTTAAGTGCAGACGTCAGCCTGAACCCAGGATGCTTTTCTTCTTTCCAAGGAGGCTGCTGCCTTTAAAACCCAAAAGAACATAAAAGGAAAAGAAGTTCAATATATGGGGAGCAAAGGAGTGCCTCAGGCCTGGGCCGGAGAACTGGCTCTTCTACCCACTAGGCTGCACAACCTGAGCACCGCTTAAATATGCCCCCGGCTGTGCTCATCTTGCTCAGTATTTTTAAAATGAGGTCAGACTGAATGATCTCTCCGGTTCCTATGATCTCTGATTTCCAGGATAAAAACTGCTCAAATCTCTAAGAACAGGAGTAGCCAGCTGGGCATATAAGTTAAGAAAAGTGCAAACGAGCACCCTTGAATGCTTTTTGAAATCATTCAAATCTATGACTTGAATCCTCTTGAGGGGATGTGAGGTCTTACTCCAGAAGTGTAAAAAATGACCCGTCATCACATACCCTGAGTGTGTATGTATAGGGGATGCCTTGGCAATCCTGGATGCAAAAATTGTACATTCCCATATGGATGGCCATGAAGAGCAATATAATTGTTAGTTACCCAGCTTATGAAAATACTAATCTGACTAATCCTAATGCTCTGGAAAGCATAAGACATTTTCTCTTAGATACACACAAGGAAAGTAACAGTTTAGAGATGCATTTTTTTTTTTTTTTTTTTTTTTTTTTTTTTT
>NW_007726125.1:1045713-1046667 GCF_000696425.1 Galeopterus variegatus
TTTTTTTTTTTTGTCTTCCATGTCCGGCAACGGATCGCAACCCTCAGTGTTGCCCCCGTACCGGACCAGGGACCGGCAACGGGATTGCAAACCTCGGTGTTGCTCCCACGCCTCGCTCAGCCAGTGAGCGGGAGCCGGTCTGTATGTGGGATCCGAACCCTCGGGCGGGAGCGCTGCCGCGCTTCCCAAGCGGCGCACTATCCAGTGCGCCACTGGGCCGGCCCTAGAGATGCATTTTTTTGATTTAAAGTAAAATATTGTATTTATCCTACCACTTGGATCCCAAGATTCTTGAAGGCTGTTGAAGACCTACTTGAGGTAGGGGTCAGCTGTAACCCGTCTTTATTTCCTTTCCCAGATCCAGGCTGTATTATCTATAGCAAGTGCTCAGTCAATATTTGCCCAGAGGGCCAAGCCCATGGCGCACTCGGGAGGGTCCGGCGCTGGGAGCGCGGCGGCACTCCCGCCGCGGGGTCGGATCCTATATAGGGATGACCGGTGCACTCACAGCACTCACTGGTGGAGCGCGGTGCGGTCGGTCTCAAAAAGGACAAAAAATATATATATATTTGCCCAGAGAACGAATGAAGAGTAGACCTCAACCCAAAGGGCTAAATTTTTTGATATGTACATTTCGGATGCCTCCTAAATCTGACTTGGTGATCTGAAAATGATGCCACACACACAACAAATGCCATCATCTCCTTCAGTTAATTTTATATTGTGTCACCCTCTATGCTGGGTATAAAAACATTCAAAGAGACTCTAAACAAATACACTGGGCAAATTACTGTTACAGGAGTCTTTCATTCACTTCAGTGGCTCACTAAGACACCCAGAGAAAAGGTGTTTATTTTTCCATGTCTCAAATATAATATCAAATATAATACCAAATCAGAGTATTCTTTTTTTTTTTCCTTTTTTTTTTTTTTTTTTTTTTTTTTTTTTTTTTCC
>NW_007726125.1:1047103-1105986 GCF_000696425.1 Galeopterus variegatus
TTTTTTTTTTTTTTCTTTTTTTTTTTTATATTTTTTGTCTTTTTTTCGTGTCCGGCAACGGATTGCAACCCTCAGTGTCGCGCCCGTACCAGACCGGGACCGGCAACGGGATCGCGACCCTCGGTGTTGCACCCGCACCTCGCTCAGCCAGTGAGCGGGAACCGGTCTGTATGTGGGATCCAAACCCTCGGCGGGAGTGCCACCGCACTCCCAAGCGGCGCACTGTAGCAGTGCGCCACCGGGCCGGCCCCAAATCAGAGTATTCTGTTGGTAAATGTATTCCAAATGTGTTTCTATTTGGTTTTAAGTATGAAGATCTAGATTTAGCTAAATATTTTTTCATTTTTGACGTTCATACAACATTCGAGGTGGATAAAATAAAGTGAAATTATCTGAAAATAACACACGCTCATCATATCTTTTAAAATATGGCTTCTTACCTTGGCCAACTCTCATCCAGGGCCTGTGAGGAGTAATTAGCTCCAAAGGTACTACCGTCAAAGTAGAATTTTCATAAAGGAAAAATAAAATTAATGGAAAGTTGAAGCAGAATTAAGAAGCTGGAATCATGGAGAGTTAAACAACTACATTTTTGCCTGTTATCTGTATCTCTACACCCAATAGCTCTTCCTCCATGCTTTCTCTTGTCAACTTCCTTAGGACAGTCTATTCCTCTATAGTCTAACCAGTGTCTTCTTTGCATGATGCATGTGGGGTGTTTCCTATTTTTTTGCCTGCCCAGCATCTTTTGTTTTCAAGGACTGCCTCCTCTCCCATGCCAAACCGGGCAAGACTGTCATTCTGTGTGGGCCGCCCTGTCCCATGAGATGGACCCAGGCCTGGTGTTTCTAGTCAAGGTACTTCATCCCCCTGGAAACAGTGATTGGTTCAAGGATGGGCTCATGACAGAAGTGGAACCAAGGGGAGTGCTTTTGAGAGAAACAAAGGGGGTGCCCCAGTTGAGATGGTGACCCTGAAGGCCATGTGAACCTGGCCTCTCCCCTTGGAGAAAGCCTGTCTCCACATGAAGTCCACACAGATAGCACAGCATCACAGAGATACAGTCTCAGTGATGTTGTCTGATCCCCTGGATCTAGCCCTTGGGCTTCCAGTGACGTAAGCCAATAGATTTCCTTTTTCCAACTTCAGTTGGGTTCTTGTACTTACAATGGAAAGAAAACTGCATTAGATTTGTGGAGTAAACTTCCCATTGTTGCCAGGGGCTCTGTTTTATAAACTGTATTGTTCACTGGGTCTAGCATGCCTTGGAACACATTCCAGGTGCATGGAAAGACAGATAGGGTGCTGTACTCCACACACTGAATACAGCAGCCCAGTTTTTGTTAATTCAGTTAATTGTACCCATAGGATAATCTTAAGTCATTTTTAATCATATCATTCTCCTGCTGAAAAAACTTCAGTGATTCTCTTCAGCCTAAAAGGCAAAAAATCAAGCTTTACTGGCTTGGTGACTGTGGTGCTACACAGTTTGGCGGCAACGTCCTCTTCTGTTGCTCATCTCCACTCCACAGACACATCCTGTAGCTTCCTGCTTCTTTGCTTCCGCCAAGGCCCTTTCCCTTTCCTCTCCTGCTGTGTGAAACACTGCCTCCTGAAGGCCTGTCTCTCCTCCTCATCACCCTCAACAAAGCCAAGCCCATTCTTCTTGTCTCCTGTATCACTGATTAGCTGAAATATCCATTTGGTAGTTAACAATTAACACTTTTGACCCCAAACCTTTATTTCATAAGGTAGAAATAATAAAGAAGATACAAGACATACATGAAGACATCAGAAATTTGAGAATGGATATCTATGCATGTACTATGTGCTAGGCCCGTACCGAGTGAGTTCACATTCTCATTTAATCTTAACGATCCGTGGAAGCAGATAATATTATCCCTATTTTACAGCTGAAGAAACTGGAGCTCAGCTCTAGAAGAGCTGGGAAGTCCAAGATCAGACAGGAGGCATGGCAGATCAGGGGTCAAACCCTCAGCTCGGTGACTCCAAAGCCTGGGAGCTCTCATTAAGCTGTGCTGCCTCTCAGGAAACAGTGAAGTGACACCAAGTGCTCCAGAAAATAGTAAATATGTATTTGCAGTTTTCTGGGAAAAAGAAGGATGGAGGCTATAAAAGATAGTATCATCTGCTCGGGTCCAGGAGGAAATGGGAGACTGGACGGAGAGGAGAACTAGCATATAAACCTGGGCTGGGCACCTCAAGTGAATACAGAATTGGAATTAGGAAAACATGGGCACTAATGAGTTCTTAATGATTTAGTGTGAAATGTTTCCTCTGCCAGGAGAAGCATTATTATTGTCAAGTTTTATCTTCTATGTATTAGTTTTCTTTGCCATGTCTCATTACCTTTTTCTTAATCTGACCCTGACTCAATACAATAAAACAGAGATATGTTCAAAGAGAGACATTTCTTCAATACTAACTAGTGGCCTTAATGTATGTGAAGTACAGATTAGAACAGACGATAGCAGGAGACAGAAGAGGGAAAGGTGACAAGGAACAAGAAGGCCCTGCGAGAGAAGAAGCATCTCAGTCTTTCAGCGGGCAAAGCCATTGGGCAGGAGGCACTGATTGAGTCCCGCAGCCTGTGGTTATCTGCCTTTCTCTTTTCTGCAGGATTTGACGAATCTCTGTCCAAAAGAGCTTAATTTCACGAAGCAAAAGTTTACCAATTTTTTTAGTACACTGCCGTCTTTAAAGTCATTAAAGTCCAATTACACAGTAATGATAACGCAAGTTAGAATACAGTGGTGTAATAGTAACGATCAAACATTGGTTATTTCACTGTTGAGGCATAAGTTAGCGTTTTAACCTTCCTGATGTGTATTACCAACATGAAAACATAGTAAATTCCTGAAATTTTTAATATAATTAGGTGGAGTCATCAAAAGTTAAAAGATGTGACTTCTGAGCTCTCATAATTCTTACTGTCTCATCTAATTTAAGGGATTTTTTAAAAAAATTCAAGAACTGTGGGCACCAAGAGAACCACTAATGTTATAAGCTTGCAGTTAAACTCAAAAATCTCATTCACATGGCTTTAATTACTCTACTACACTCATATGCCCTAAAGAACAACCTAAAGACAGAAAAAACACCCTTATCTGTAAACTCGAATGTCCCACTGAACCCAGCAAGTACCTGTGGCAAACCTGCTGGTCGCCAGCACACACAGAAAAGGGGCACAGGCTACAGGGTTTGTAACGAGCCACACCAGCTCCTCCTCCATCACCTCCTTAGTTAGTTAAGGTTTTGGCCCAAGGAATATTTCCACGTTAAAAAGGAAGGTTAATGAAAAGGATAAGCAGGGCAGAAGTTGCTGTAGTGGATGGAAATAGAAGTTAAAGTTTAAAAAAGTCCCCACACTGGGCCGGCCTGTGGCTCACTCGGGAGAGTGCGGTGCTGATAACACCAAGGCCCCAGGTTCGGATCCCATATAGGGATGGCCAGTTTGCTCACTGGCTGAGCGTGGTGCTGACAACACCAAGTCAAGGGTTAAGATCCCCTTACCGGTCATCTTTTAAAAAGAAAAAAAAAAAAAAAAAAAAAGTCCCCACACTACCAGAGACCTTCTTTCCGCCTCCCTCTGTGCACTCCTTTTCTGCCCTTTGCCCCCTCCTTTGCCTTCAATCCTGATGTTCCCTGGGGTCCTGTGGCCTCACAGCCTCAGCCCACTTCTGCTCGCATTGCTCTCAAAGGGACAGGATGGGGAGAAAAAACTCAGAATCACTGGGCACCAGTACAGTAGGAGCAGGGCAGAGGCTGGAGACTGTGGGCAAAAACATTCTGGGAAGCGCCTCCTAGGAGACCGGGCCAGTCCCCGTCTCTCTGGTGGAGACCTCTCTGTCCTGCATGCTCACCTCAGTCAACCCCATCCCTGCTTTGGCTCCAACTATCACCCACAACCGCGCAGTAACTCACAAATCCATACCTCTAGCTCTCAAAGTTTTCGTGAACTCCAAGTCTATATTTCCAACTGCCTATTTGGGTTCTCCACCAAAAGTACACCAGACACCCCCAACTCCAGCTAAAATCCCACTACGCACCTCAACCCGCTCCCACCTGCCATCTGCTCCTCTTCTTATAACCTAATTTAATGAGGGCACCACCCACCTAGGTGCTCAGATGGGGATCTCAGAGCCATCCCAATCTGTCCCCACTCTCCCCAAGTCCCTGCAGTTCTGTAGAGGAAAACACTTCTCCTGGCCTTACTGTCTCCATCCATCCAGTGACAAGGGGACTCCTACTCTCTCAACTCAGGGAATGTTAGATGAACAGTTCTTACTCTTCCTCAAAGGAAGGGAAGTAGCTCTTCTTTCTGTTGATAAGAGAGGACCTCTGCTGGCCCATTAACCAGTGGGTGGGTACTGAGCCACAGCAGCTCAAAACAAGCTCCACCCTGGTTCTTTTTCATGCTGCCTGACTCGCTGCTGGGGGAACAGAGCCAGGGCTCCTTTCTCAGCTTCCTGTCCCTGTGTGGTAAGTGCACCTGGGGCAGGGCTCAGGAACTGTCTCCTAGAGGCAGCCTAGAGGCCAGTCATCTTCTCTCCTACCCTGTGGAACTCTGTGTTCTGCCAGGGACACAGTTTGCAGGGCGGGCCTTGACTCTCCATGCAGTGGGCGGGGTAAGTGAACTTGGAATCTACTTAATAGAATCTACTTACCAAGGCAGGTTTCCAGGGTCGGATTCAATATTGAAAACTGGTCAAAATTTGGTTCCTTCCTAAGTTCTCAGTCATGTCTTTATGATCACTCTACTTCCTCTTGTCCCTTTATCTCCATTATGTCCTGCTAGAACATCTTAAGGTCAAAATTTAAGGGAGGTATATGAGTGGGATCTCTTTGAGTTCTTGCATATATGAGAACATCTTTCTGTTTCCCTGAGCACATGAGTGGCAAATAGGGGGCAAGTGAAATTTTCCCTTGAAACTTTAAAGACCAGTGTTTCCTTGTCCTTCAAGATGATATGGGTGTCAGGTAAAAATTGGGTTTTGTGGTCACATAAGTTTTGGAAATGTTGGGTTAAAGATAACCCAACTTTCTTAACTGCAGGACTTCTCCAAGCCCTAATGTATTCTGTGAGTATAGACTGTGAGGCTCCAAGATAGGACAGAGAGTAGTGTTTTTCAAATTTAATAGGCCATGCATTTCAAAGAAACAGTGTCCTATAAACCAATATCCTAAAACTTTCATCTCACTGTGATAAAAAGAATCAAAGCAAAGCCCATCCCAGGGAGGAGAGTCATTCCTAATTCTGACAGGTCTTAAGGCATCTCTTCATGACTGTTCACACTAGTGAACTCTCAACTTTTTCTCTTTCAAAAAAAAGACACCTCTTTTAGAAGGCATTTTCTACGATTCTTCAGCATGATCCCTTCTTTTTCAATGTATCACCCACAGGTCTGAGAAAATATTGCATTTGCTGTAAATTTATGTTAATAGTTCAGAAATTCAACAAGATGGTGTTTGGGATACAGCATGTCTGTCACCCTTGAGGACTGAGGAGTGAGAACAGCAGCTGCAGAAAGTAGCAGAGCTTCTATTCTGAATTCTCAAGCCCAGACCCCAGCCAGAAGCATGCCCTGGCAGCGCCTCTCCTCTGCCTGCATGGAGTCTCAGGCGAGGGCCCCACTGTGGCAGTGCCCTGGTCTTTGCTCGTGGCGGCCACCCATGCCCATGGCTGCCCACTGCAGAAGGAATCTCCTGTGCCAGAGCTCTGCTTGTTGTGGCTGCCCACTCTGGGAGCAAGCCGGAATACTTGCTAAACAATGTTCATTTTATTTGAGATCACTACATCATAGGACTGAACCCTTGTCTGAGCCAGTCTGCCCATCCTAAAATAACACCCAAGCCAAGAAACAGCTGTCATAAGAATTCTGAATATGTGTTTTTCTTTTTGTTCTAATGAAAATTCAAACCAGTTTTCATACTTTCAAATGGTAAACTTCATTTAAAAGGTAATAGACAAATGTGAACGGCAACAATTTCAAGCAAATTATTTCACAACAGAATGCAGGTCATGAAAGAAAAGATGGAATCACAGCCTTCCTCTTCTGAAATCTCCTAAATAGAGAACCATCCCACTTTTATATTTCACTAGGAGCTTGTGGTCCCTTGATTCCTCAAAAGAGACTCACTGCTTCATTAGTAGGCAACCCTATGCTAAAGAACTTTCTTTGAATCAGCAAATGTCTAGTCCCAGGACACCAATTAGGGGCTTAAGAGGAGGCCACAGAGAGACGGCTCATGGTCAGTCAATCAGCCTCATACTGTCTGATGAACAACATATTTATCTGCATTATTAATTTGGTTTTGCTTTTCCCTCCCTTAGGAGTTGACCAGCTTTGCTGATGTTCTCACAAGTTGACCTATATAGAGAGTCAGGCTATTCCCTGTGACACATTACCTGAAAAAAGATAGGGTCCCCTGAAGACACAATGTATATTGTCCCCTTCTGGGACTTTGCACACATTCCATTCCCTCTGCCTGGAGCATTCCCTCCCCAACTGCTTTACTCTCTTATATATCACTTATTACCATCTGAAGTCATTTTCCTTAATTATTTTTTTACCCATTTATTGTCTGTTATCTCCCACAGGACTGTAAACTCAAGAAGGTGGGGACTACGTCCCTTATTCATCACCAAGTCCCCAGGGCTTATAACAGTGCCTGGCACAGAGAAGGGGCTCTGTAAATATCTGTAAATACAGTCCCCTCCTCTGTGCTCACCCAGCCCCTAAGCAGCCTCAGCTGTAGCCACCACACTGCTGTGACTGCCTGCTCACTTAGCTGCCTCTACCCTGAACTGCGAGCAACTGGGGCCAGGGACCATATTATATTCAGTGTTATAACTACAGTTTAAAATGGTGCCTGACCTCTTGTAGATACTTAAATCATTTTTAAGTGAATGAATATCATCCTCTTTCTCTTTTCAACTCCTTCCTCTTCTACTCCTTTATGTACACATAAAGCTATGTGTTCATGTATATATTTAGACTATACTTGCTTCGAAAAGTATCTGGATGGCCATTTATACATACACACCACACACACACACACACACACACACACACACACACACACACACACAATAATGTATAATATAATCTATAGAAAGAGAGAGCACTGACAAGAGAAAGAGCGAATTGAGAAATTTTCAAAAGATATACTGTTAAGTCCAGCAAAGAAACACTCCAAGTCTTTTGCTTGAGAATTCCAGGTAATTTGGGCAATGGTTTGATGTATTAATCCACCTCCCAATGTGCAAATTAGCTGAAGAACTGCCTCAATTCCCTTTCACCTTTTGCATTCTATGTCAAAGTTATCACACATTCCAGAAAGGTATTCTCCTGATTACTCATCTTCACTTTCCCTGATAATGGCCACATAATATACAAAACTAGAAGTCAGGGTATCTCGGTGGACCAGTGTGGTCTCTCCCCATGGACACAAGAGAGGAGAGATATATGTGTTCCCTGGGGTCATTATCCTTGCCTCCAAATAGACGAGAAACTTCGAGAAGCTTCAGGGCAAGAAAAGTCAGGGTGTCCTTAGTGCACCCCCACAACTCCTCACCCGGGTCCTCTTCACTGCTCAGCAGACAGTGTCACACAGGGAGGACAGGAGCACAGGCTGGGCATCAGCCCCACATGAACCAAATCTGGGATTCTCCAACCAACCACAGCAGTGGAATCTCAGGCTAGGTTTCCTCATGGGAAAATGGGGGTTAAAAAAATAAGTGACACAGTGAGTTCTGAGGACTACATGACATCTAAATTGCCCAGCACAGTGCCTGGCATGGGTAGGTGCTCAGTAAACATGTGTGCCCTCCCCCCACTTCCTTGTTTCTAAGCTTGTGAAGCCAGATCTACCATCACTGCCAGGAATCCAGCTCTCTGCAATGACACTCAACCCCCCTACTTCTTCCCCCTCTCCGAGCGCTGAGAAGAGTAAAGTGAGAGCATAGGCCCTCCTGGCAAACTTCTGTGTCCCCTCCCACAAAATCCAGTTCATTCTGTAGCCCCCAAACCCTCAGCACAATGTGGTCACGCAGCAGTCTCTGCCCCACCATGCCCGTCCACCCCCTAATAAGTATTGGTTAAATAACATTGTCAGATGAATTCACCATCTCTCTATTTCCACTTCACAGCCTAGAGTTTGGTGTGAGTTTACATCAATGAATTTTCCTAAATACCAGGTTTATATTTTAGTTATTTACTGAGTTTAAAACTCCAGAAATAGAAGATGATATGAAATGTTTTCTGTAAGTTGCAAAAGCAGGTTAGCAAGTCAATAGAAATACAAATAAATCACATATCTGTATATTTCCATCCACATTTGCTAGATACACTATATGTCTCCAACCTGACTCAAAGTCAGGTTTAACTCTGACATTGCCAATTTTTGAAGAAAATGGTGAGAACGCCTTGCAACTGGGATGAATTGCATGTTATTTATGTTCAGTTATTTCACTAAACTGAACCTTATTGATGCTTTCATAAAATAAACACTTAGAATGATCTTTCCAAATTTTGGCTGTGAGATGTTTCTAGCTTCCAACTCAGTTATTTTTATTGCCTTCATTCACCAGATAAAATGAAGATTTTGAGGCCAAAGGGGAATTGCAGGGAAGATAAATCCTAAAAACCTTTCGAACATTTTAAAACATTCCCCTCAGGCAGTAAAAAAGGATATTTGTCGTCCTGGCTTGTCCCCAGACCTTCGGTGAAGGGGGTGGAAGCGGTTCCGGGATGGCCTTTCCACCAGCCCATGATGGCGGGTTCCCCGAATGTTATCAGCTTGATGAAATGATGGCTGCAGAGAGAAGGGAAGAAGAAGTGGCCTCTGACCATGAAATCGCCACTCACCTTCAAAAACAACTGACAACAACAGCAGATGAAAAGACTGATTTCATAATTTTACTACCATATATTAGAGTGCCTTGGGTCAAGGTAAATAAAATAATGTAGTACATGCAGCTGTTTCTATTTAATTACAGATAATTAAAAATAGTCCTTAGTGTATTAAGATGAAAGCTAAAAGAATGATATATAAAAGTTATCACCGAAAAAAGACAAAAAAAAAAAAAAAAAGGGGCCGGCCTGGTGGCGCACTGCTACAGTGCACCGCTTGGAAGTGCTGCGGCGCTCCCGCCGAGGGTTTGGATCCCACATACAGACCGGTTCCCGCTCACTGGCTGAGCGAGGTGCGGGTGCGGCACTGAGGGTTGCAATCCCGTTGCCGGTCCCGGTCCGGTGCGGGTGCGACACTGAGGGTTGCGATCCGTTGCCGGGCACGAAAAAAGACAAAAACAAAAAAAACAAAAAAAGTTATCACAATTAGGAGATATGGAATCAGAGTACTATGGATTCGTACACCAAATCCCAGAAACTAGGAAGTACGCTTGAAATGTAAAAGAGGTATATACACTAAGACAGAAATAAACTGGCAAGCCAAAGGATATCTATTTGTTCTACATGTCATCTTTTAAATTTTTTGACTGATGGCTGGCCAGTTAGCTCAGTTTGTTAGAGCACAGCCTTGTAACACCAAGGTCAGGGGTTTGGTTCCCCATACCGGCCAGCCACCAAAAATAAATAAATGTTTTGATTGAATTCACAATGTTTAAAAATTCAGACCTGAGCTTTCTAGGGAAAAATCAGAACATCTTGGACACACTGGCCCACATACCCACATGGCAATAAAAGGCTGAAGCCAAGAGTGGCTGCTCCCTGTAGATGGGACACCCACTCTTGTGTTTTTAATCCTCACACCCAGACCACTCCATTGACTCATTATGTTAGACATTTGAGTTTGCAACCACTGAGTTAAGGAGGAAAAAAAGGCATAACACCTAAATACAAGAGGAAAACATGCAACTCATTATTCCCCAAATGGCACAAATGAAAGTACAAACAGATTCAAGACAAATTCATGGTCAATAAATCTAAAATCCTTTGTTAAGGAATGCTTGGGTTACATTCTTGACATTTTTGAGACTGGCACCATAAAGGGCAAACTTTTTGGTTGTCAAAGACCAAATCCCAGGCTGGACCATTAAATCTCACATAATGGGGCAATTGGTATACAATGTTATACAATAGATGTGCTTATGAAATATATAAAAACAGATTTCCCCCCCAGCTTTATTAAGGTATAACTGACCAATAAAAATTGTATATATTTACAGTGCATAATGTGATGTTTTGATACATGTATACATTGTGAAATGATTAGATCAACTAACCTATCCATCACCTCACGTACTTATTTAAAACAGATTCTCTTTCAGGTAAATTGAATCATACATAAAATAACTAGCTAACTATGAAAAGAGTCCTATGGAAGATTACATTTTTATAGGGAAGTTTCCTTTAGTGAAGAACTGATTGCTGGTTTTTCTTTGTTAAACATATGAATTTTCTCATATCGGATTTGGGAATTACCCCTATTTCTCCTAAGTGGATTCATAAAATATCTGGGCTATATTTACTTTAACAGTTCCAATCTGTTTTCATAATCCAAGCCTATAAGCTTGTAAAAAGAGATCTTAGTGGGGAACAACTTCTTAGAAGAAAAATATCCACATAATAGGTAAGCTGGATTTGATCTCAGATAATAGAGCACATTATTCTAGGGAATAATTATTTTACTTTATTTTTCTCAGCAGCTGGTTGGTACACGGAACTGAACCTTTGACCTTGGTATTACAAGGCCGTGCTCTAACCAACTGAGCAAACCGGCCAGCTAAATTGACATGCCTAAAAAATAATGAGACAAACTGACATCGGGTGCTTCCTGATGTTGCCACGAGAAGGACACAGCATCTCTTACGTAGTAGTAACTCTACCAAAAATGCATAAGCTGAATAAAAATGCAAAACAATCAGAGAAACCCCAACTGAGGAACATTCTACAAAACAAATGACCTGTTCTCTCCCAAAATATCAGTCATAAAAGACAAAAACAAAAAACAAAAAAACCAAAAAAACCCTGAAGAAATATTCTAGATTAAAGGAGATGAGGGAGATATGGCATGCTATAAATGACCATTTTGGCACAGTTGGAAAATTTGAACAGGGTCTATATATTATATAATGTTGCTGCAATTTTTAATTTCCTTAATTTGATCATTATAGTGTGGTTAGGTTATGTAAGAAAATTACTCAGGAGTAACAGAAGTAAACATAACATGTATATACACACATATTAAGAGAAGGAAAGAGAAAAAACGGGGCAAAATGTTAACAATCAGTGAATTCAAGTGAGGGGTATACACAAATTCACTGTTCTATTCTTAAAAGGTTTGAAATGTTCTCAAAATAAAAAGTTTACAGGTCTAAAGTCTGACAATAAAGGCACAGATCTTGATGCAGGATTCATGCTTCTCATTTCTAAAATTTGAATGGCTTCAAAACCAAATATATCTTTAGATTGACTTTCTAAGAACATCTAAAAAATATGATCACCACTTCTTGTTACTTTTTAAATTATTAAAAGTTTACCTTGAAAAAATAACTACATTATTGGCTGGGGAAAATAATATACAATCCTTAGGTTGTCTTTCCATATAAAATTCAACCTTTTATAATTCTAGTTTTGGGGGACCCCAGTAATACCTGCAATGTGAACTGTTTAATGATTTTTCCCCCCAAAAGATGACTGGTAAGGGGATCTTAACCCTTGACTTGGTGTTGTCAACACCACACTCTCCCAAGTGAGCTAACCAGCCATCCCTATATAGGGATCCAAACCTGTGGCCCTGTGTTATCAGCACCATACTCTCCCAAGTGAGCCACGGGCTGGCCCTGTTTAATGATTTTTAACTATGTTCATATATCATATTTCAGGAAATATGACTCAAACAAAGTATATCTAAATAAAAATAAAGAGCTACTATTAATACAAAAATAAAGAAATGGAAATACCTTTGTTAATCAAGAGGATCATGCCCACAGCACATTTTATTACCAGAAAAGCGATTATCCAAGATAGAAATAATTTTAGGAGACAGATGCCTTTGTTCCAAGACAAAAGAAAAGGAAGGATTTTTTGTTAACATATCACATATTCAGTACAATAATGTTAAATGTATTTGAAAACATAAAATTTTCATCTAAAAGTTTAAGAGCACCATTATTACCAGATTGGGCTCCTGGAGGCCAGCCTACAGAGGTGGGGCTGAGAGTTTTCAGAAGGGGTTCCCAAAAGTAGAAAGCTCTTGAAATGTCTTCTAGACTTTCCATTATGCCTATATTTTCTATTTACAGTCATCTTTTTTGCATTAACTTCTGGGCCAAATCCTGTATTACTGCTTGAACTCAGGTGTTGGGGGGATAATCTCTGCTTACATTTAATATTTCCTTCTTGGGTCTAGCCAGTTAGCTCAGTAACTGGTTATAGTGTGGTGCTGATAACACCAAGGTCCAGGGTTCAATCCCTGTACTGGTCAGCCAACAAAAACCATCCAAAACACTATGGTGTTTGGTAATTGGCCTAAGTCTAGGTTCCAAAAAATCTAGTAACAGACAGCCACCTGTTCCCACCAACTTCCAAGCTTTTGCTGGCTGGGAGCTAAAACTCTGTTATTTAAAAATGTATTTATCAGGGCCGACCCCATGGCTCATTTGGGAGAGTGCGGCGCTGGGAGCGCCGCCGCCGCGGGTTCGGATCCTATATAGGGATGGCTGGTGCGCTCCCTGGCTGAGTGCAGTGCAGGCGACACCTAGCCAAGGGTTACGATCTCCTTACCGGTCACAAAAAAAATAATAATAAAATTTTTAAAAAATGTATTTATCAAGTCAACTTTAAAACATAAAAATAAATGACACTCTGCCAGTCGTAAGGCAAAGTACTTCATTTTTTCTGGTCCTTTTCAGACTTCAATCATATATAGTTTTTACATAGTTGTACCAATAGAGTATGCATATTTTTGTGATCTATTTTTTGCACTTAACATTATTTCATAAACAATTTTCCGTGTATTACATAATCCTTATATTTATTAATTCAATAAATGCACGGTATTTCATTCTCAGCGTTCATAAAGCCAACATTCCACAATGCACTTCAAAGAACATGATTTGGAGTCAGTCATCAGTTCAAGTTCAGGATCCTCAACATATTAACAAATTACTTCATCTTCCTTATCTGTAAAGTGGGAATGATGATGATGACGATGACGATGATGATCATGACGACTTCCTCACGGGCTTGTTGAGAAAACTAAATGAGATTTGTACATGCCAGCTGCCCTGTCCCAGGGATACTTGGGCAGTAGAAGGGAGGATGGATGCCCAAGAGGTGGTACACTGGGAAGCCTCTTGTTAAATGTGGGGCCACCCTGCAGATTCCTTTTGTGGATAGGAGGTGCAGCATCATTGTTAGGGGCTTCCCGAGCATTCTGAGCCTCCCAGAGTCTCCCTCAAGGGACCTAGATCTCAGTTAGGCATCATCTGCTGCCCATACCATGTCACCCCTGACAGCTGCAGTCTGGGATGTGTGATTTGCTTTGGCCAATGGCTCTGCGATGCTGGTTCAAACAGAAACTCTTATACTTTTTTCCTTCTGCCATGAGAATGCTATGTCCCAAACGGGATGTCCCTGCAGCCGTGGTTGCAGAAGGACAAAGTACACAGAGGAGAGCCACAGCAGGTGTGCTGCAGCCACTGACACATAATATGAGTGAAAAACAAATGTCTGTTGAAAGTCCCAGAGCTTCTGGATTGGTTGTGACTGTAGCAAAGCTGGTTAATATGGTAGTGATGGCAGAGAGAGACTGCACTGAGAGGGAAAGTGCCATTTTTCTTGAAGAGAAATAAGGGAGGTATGAAGTCAAAAGAATCTGCAAATTGGTACTTACATGTTTCAAGGAGGGCCTCAGGCTCTGAAAAGTAGTATCCTGTTTCAGAACATGAGGCCCAGACACCAAATGAAGAAGGGAGACTTCTCCATACACAAAAGCTTCTCCACAACGATGTGTGGGACCCAGTGCTGGACTACTCACATGTAGACCAAGCCCATACTTAGTACAGCACGGCAGTGGCAACACAGAGGAGGAAAAGTTTATTTTGAAAGAATTTCCAATAATGTCCCAAGCACTCATTGTGGGAGAAATCAGAACTTAGCTATATTTCCTCACTTTTTTATTTGTTTGTTTTTAGATGGCTTAGTAATTCTTATTCTGAAATACATTTAGGAATGGAAGGCCCAATAATTTCTTCAGGGCCTGGGGCCAGCATAGGACTTAATGTGGGCCCCTGGGCACTAGAAAGTAGAAGTGACACAACGCTGGGAATGGCAATGTTGTTAGTGGCAGCCTGAGATAATGCAGAGATGCCAGCGTCAACAGCCTAACAGTGCCAGATAGCACCAGAAGGCTCAGACAGGAACCTCTGCAGTAAAGCTATCAGATTCTGTTTCCCATTGTGACCTACTTGCCAGGGGCTAAGCAAGGAAAATGACTGGATACTAACCCAAGGCAGGGGAAAGGTAGGTTCTGAGCATAAGTCACCAAACCTGAGGAGTACAGACTGGGGGTGAAGCACAGTCCAAACGTGAAGGTTCCACTGGAACTCATTAGGCAAAAGGGAGCGTAAGGTGGATACCCAAGTTGGCAAGCAGACAGCTATAGCCAATTCTTACCTAGTTTCTGTGGGTGAGCTATGAGGGGGAAGAAAGCATAACTAAAGCAGTTCAAGGTACTGCTGGGTGCTGGATGTCTACTTTTAGACAGCTCCAGTCTCAGGCTCTCCTTCCTTTGCAGGATTTCAGGATCCTGAATATTTCTGAAAAATATCTGTATGTGGACAGCAAATTGGTTCAGGTTTGCAGGTATTGGGGCAGCTGACGGTGTGGATGACATGGCTAATGCTGATGGGAGAACTCTTTCTGAAATGAAACAGGACACGGGAATCTTCCAAAAGAAGCAGAGTTGTGGGTTTTCAGGCAGAAGTTTAGAGGTAATGGCCGACAGCACCATACTCTCAGAATACTACCCCCAAGGGACCTAGATCTTGGTCAGACATCCTTATGTGTAGGTGCCCTTCTACATGTCACACCACATACGTGCCCACATCTCATCACCTCTGTAAGCTGCAGTCTGAGACAAATGGCTGAAAAGTTGCAGCTTGATTTCCTCGCCATTCCTGGGGGGAAATTACTTCCTCCAATTTAGACACGATCGATCTGTCAATGTGGCCTATATTTACATTAACTCTTTTAGTATATGTGTCACATTGCTGGCACATCATTAAGCTTGTGGTTAGTAAGAAACCCCAGATCTTTCTCACTTGATTGGTAAACTACAAGCAGATTACTACTAAGCCCATATTTAGTCATGAAATAAGTAGAAGTCTGAGAGTTGGAGAGTTGTTTATTGTCAACTCAAGGAGCTTATCGTTATTAAAGGTATATATGCTCTATATAGTCTTTTTTTTCTATATTCTTCTTTGTTCTAAAGGTATATATGCAGTATATTCTTTATGTGTGAGCAACCTACACCTACTTTTTCCTTCTGCAGCAAAATAGAAAAATCACTTCTAGCTTATAGTTGTATTTCTACATAAAGTAATTAAAAACATGAGAAATGTAATTTGCAAACAACTTCAGGTGAAATATGGATTTCTAAATGCTAATGGGATGACCAAATACATTCCTGAATGTGAGAAGTTCTACCAAGTTTTTAAAAATATATTAAAAACATGCAGAAGATCAGGATTTAAGCATATAAATATTTCCTTTGAAAAGTCTTGATCCAGAATACCATAGAACAGCATCTTTACAAAGGGGTGTCCAATCAATATTCTTAGACAAAAGTAATTCTACATAAGACAACTCTCCATAGCTTCATGTATAGACATTATGATGACTAGAGACCAAGAAAAAATCATAAAATTTCCACAAGAGCAACACATTTTTTCTGGAATACCACTGTCAATACTGGAAATACAAGGGTACTTCAAACAGCTTAAGGAAAAATAGAATTAAAAGACAGTATAAGTCTTTCCATGAACTTTTTGAAGTACCCCCGTATGTACTGGCATGAAGCTTCAGTATTACAGAGAAATTGCACTGGGGGGTGATGTCACCATTATTTTATGCTGTGAGGACAATGTGCTAGCCTGAGCCAGGGGTCATTTACATGGCATCTCCAACCATCTCAGCAGTGAATCAGGAAGGAAAGAAAGCGTCTAAACAACAAAAACAGATAAGAACCCTAGAGGAGAACACTTAGAAGGGAACCCCTCTGGTTCTCTTTTACACCTCACCTAAGCCTAATAAACCAAGTCACCTAGTTTGCCAGCCTGCAGCAGGTGAAAATAAGATGAGGCTGGGCAAAGGAAGGCAATAGAGGCTGCTAGCTTATCAGAGTAGGCAGCACAAGTACAAGCCAGAAGACTGCTGGCAACAATGGAATCCAGTTCCGTTCTTCCTTCTACAGATAAGAAACTAACATCTAGAGAGATGAAGTTATTTTTCTCAAGGTCACTGTCTTAACATGTTTTCTGGTGCTATCACTGAATACCAGAGACTGGGTGATATATAAGGAACAGAATTTATTTATTTATTTATTATTATTTTTTTTTTTTGTCTTTTTTCGTGTCCGGCAACGGGATCGCAACCCTCGGTGTTGCCCCTGCTCCTCGCTCAGCCAGTGAGCGGCCAGTCTGCATGTGGGATCCGAACCCTCGGGCGGGAGCGCCGCCACACTTCCCAAGCGGTGCACTGTAGCAGTGCGCCACCGGGCTGGCCCGGAACAGAATTTATTTTGCTCACAGTTTTGGAGGCTGGGGAGTCCAAGAGCATGGCAGCAGCTTTTGGTGAGGGCTTTTTTTTTTTTTTTTTTTTTTTTTTTTCTGTCTCTTTTTGTGACCGGCAACGGATGGCAACCCTCAGTGTCGCGCCCGTACTGGACCGGGACCGGCAACGGGATCGCAACCCTCGGTGTCGTGCCCGCACCTCGCTCAGCCAGTGAGCGGGAACCGGTCTGTATGTGGGATCTGAACCCTCGGCGGGAGCGCCACCGCACTCCCAAGCGGCGCACTGTAGCAGTGCACCACCGGGCCGGCCCCTTGGTGAGGGCTTTTGTAACTGCATCATAACATGGCAGAAAAGCAGAAGGGCAAGTGAGCATGCAAGGAGACAGAACATGAGGGTGGCCTCACTTTATAACAGCCTGCTCTCAAGGTAACTAATCCACTCCTGAGAAGGCATTTATCCCTTTATGAGAGAGATCCCTCTTGATGCAAACTCCTTACAGGTCCTACCACACCTCAACACCAATACATCAGGGACCAAGCCTCAACACACATTTTGGTGGGACAAACCATAGCAGTCACACAGCTCGTGTGTAGCCCTGGAAGCTTGAAATCAGAATCCTGAGCCTCATTCAGTGTTCTCTTCACCTCGCCACTTCGCATCCTTTGTTAAACAGTTATCTATATAAAATGAATTATTTTTGAGATTTTAAGTGGGTTTTTGCTGACATATTCAGAAGAAAGTTAAAAAGTTAATATTAGGAAATTTTCCAGGTAAATTCCATTTTGTTCTTGTAAATCTACTGAAGATCTAAGATTTAATTAAAGGTTAATAGCCCTGTTAAGATATCTGACTATGTAGTATAAACAGCACATCTACAACTTGATATTAGATCCAGTCGTCTCATTTGGGGTAGGTATCTAACTTAATATTTTATAAATGGTTAGCTAAAAGTCCCAAAGCTATTTATTGACCCATCCATGCTTCCTCCTATAGAATTAAAATATTACCTCAAGTTGGTCAGAACGTGGTGTTACAGCACCAAGGTCAAGGGTTCAGCTCCCCTTACCCGCCAGCTGCCCCCAAAAAACAAAAAAACAAAACTACCCCAATTATTCTAAATTCCTCTATATACTTGGCTCCACATCTGTTTCCCATCTCTTCAGCTGAGCTTAGGTAGGACAGGAGACTGGGTGGAAAGCTACTAGATAGAGTGGATTAATATTTGGCCCTGAAGTAATACTTAAACACGTCATTTAGCTCTACTGGACCTCAGCTTGCCCATGATGCTGTTTAGTTCTTTAGTTCTTGGCAAATGAATGAAAGACTGGCCCCTAGTACTGATCAAATTTTTGCTGGGGAAGAGTGGAGACTTAATAAGCTTAGGAAGTAAGGCATGTTCCTTGAGCTTGCAGGACTTTTTATTTATATGCAGGCTATACTTACTGGAAGAAGTTACAGGCTCCCTCTTTTAAAAAGAGCAAGTCTAACAAAGAAACAACGGTACCTCTCTTGGGTGGGAACACTCTAGCAGTGCGCACCTCCTTTGGTTCTCATGACAAGGGGAGGAAGTTGTGAAGACCTGCCCACAACAAAGAGGATGCTATTAATTCACTGCCTTGGGGTTAAATGGATCATTTTAATTCTGCCTTGTAAATGGAGCAGAATAAAAAAGGATTTCATTCGTGGTTAGAGACTCTATTTTAACACCATAAAAAAAAAATACTTACAGAGAAGTTCAAAATACTCTATAAATCTCCAGGGTCAGACCTGCCAGGGAGGCTGGTAGCATAGTCAGAACGCTCTACCAGCCTCCCTGACTGCAGCCCCCATACCTTTGTGAGTTTGTCAGAACCTAGCAGTAGTTGGTGCTTATAAATGACAGAGGGTGGGGTCCTCAGTTCAAAAAACTCCTGTAAGGCTCCTAACTATTCTGGGAACAAGGTAAGGCTTTTCTCCCAGCAGTTTGCCAGTACTATCTTTGGAGCTAGTCTAGTCCAGTCTTGCAAGGGAGATTAACCCTCAGAGCCCTAAACCATCTGAATGGGCAGTCTTTTTTTTTTTTTTTTTTAACAGGAAGGCTATGCTTTTTTTGACCAACTGAATTTGGGACCCAATCTTCTCCAAAAGACCAAATGAGTCTCGCTGTCAGGAATGAAAAGTAGCTAGGAAGAGCAGAGCAGACCAGAGAAGGTGCCAGTACCTTCTGATTTGGGACTTGGCCTGTCACCATACCTGTGTCCCTTGTGTTGCCTCTTCCTAGTCCTTATTTCTAAATGAAAGCTAAAAGAGAAGTTAATAAAATAAACTAAGCTAAAAGGTTGCCCTAGAAAATGACAGAGATAAAACAATTTTGGGGGTTTCTTTTGGGGGGGGGGCTAAGGTAAAAATCAAACCGATCAAAATCATCACAGATAGCCAGACAAAATAATCTGTCAAAACAAGAAATAACAATAAAGCACAAAACATGGCAGAATGCAGAGTCTGGGGTTCATGCTGGAGGCTCCTGTTCAGGAAGAGGTGGATGAGAAGAAGGTGGAGGTCTCAGGCAGGGCTCATGCAGGCTTCTCGCCTGGTGACGTGGGCGTAACGTCCTGACCCAGCAGGCTATAAGCGGTAAGCCCACTGATCCTGCCCTCAGCATCTTCCTTCCAACACCCACAGTCTCTGCCACATAGTGGATTACAACACATGTCCGGTGAATTATATAGTGTCTCTAAACAATCAGGCTCTAAAGTGGAGTGTGTGCCCCCCAGGGGGAGTACAGGATGAGTACAGGATGTGAGAAAACATTAGAAGTTTCCGCTTAGTTTTCTATTGTTTGTGTACATAATATAACAGTAGAGTGGTATGTGTATGTAATTTACAAGCAAACAACAACATACCCAAATTGGGGATGCAGAACTCTTTTTACTACTAGGACACATGAGCAAAAGGTTTAAATGGCAAGATGCTGATAATTATTAAAACTGGTGATGGCTATGCGGGAGCTTCTTATTCTTTTTCTACTTTTGTATACAGCTAAAATTTTCCATAATAAAATGAAGAATTACAACTTCAAATCCTAGGGATGTCCCTGGGCATGGCAGGGGTTAAGGCAGACCCCAAGCCTCTTTGCCAGGAATGCCACACAAACCCCCACAGAAGTAGAAGTTTTAAATTGCTCTTTGACATCCCCACCTCCCTGCCTGGTGTGATGTGCTGAATAGTGAGGGAGACTTTGTTGAGAGTAGTTCTCCTTCTAACCTTGATGATAACATGACAACGACCAGAGAAATTCATTGAGTAAACTGGGTCTGCCTATTGATCTCCTCCAGAGGAAGCTGACTTGCTTCTCATGCTGATGGGAAGGAACTGTGGAAGGGAGGAATTAGTTTTTGACTAAAACTTGAGTAGCAGCAGGGGAAGGCAGGGACGGGCATGGCAGAAGGAGCCTGGCCCAGAGCTGTTTAAACAGGAAAGCAACTGGCTGACAGAGTAAAGGCCAAAGGCGTCCTTGGAGGCCACGAGGGTCAGGAGGAAAGGATCAAAGTGCTTCCTCCTTAGGAAGTGGAGTGAGAGCCCTACCCCCCTCCTTTCAGTCCTTCTGCATTCTGGTTCACACCATATTCACCACTGTGATTAAACTGGGTAAGACACTTCACTGAGTTTAGGAGAGATCCATATTTGGAATTAAAAAAGAAAAAAACACTAAGGGTGAATATATGAAAAAAGAGTAGCAAAATATTGAAAATACTGAAACTGATGATGAGTATATGGGGGTTCTTTATTCTATTCTCCACTTTTTGGGTATATTTTAAATGTCCAAATAAAACACTACACTTTTTAAATTAAATTATGACAATGTAATAAATTAAGGATGCTTTTTTCAGCTTTAACCCAATAACTTCTATACACATGCCAAAAAAAGAGATGAAAGCCAAGTTTTCTACCAGATAGCCAGCAAACAAAACATTTTCCCACATTATTGATGACTTTAAAGGACAAAATAAGTGTATAATTTCACAGAGGATGTGAAATGGTGTCCATAAAGAATAAAATAATTTGGAATATTTTGTTAGATATAACAGCACATGGTAATTCTAAATAAAGCATATTCAGTTAAAAAAAAAAAAAACCCCAAACTTACATCTTGTTTTTGATTTAAAAGAGCACAGGGTACTTTTCCTCATCTGGCTACTTGTTCATGAAGAGACACACTCTGTCCTGTTTTTTCTGGATTCACAAATCACAAGAGTTAGAGACAACCCTGCAGGTCCTTACCAAAGGCCATCTAGATACTACGAGACACCTCTGAATATAGGAACAAACTACGTTCCCAAGCAGGCTCTTCCTTTTTCATACAGCCATGCTTCCAGTATGTTCTCCCTTAGGTTGAGCTGTAGTTGAGCTGTAAAGTATTCTTAAAGCATTCACCATCTCTTGGGGGAATATGCCCAGACAATAGGTTGCTAAAAATTCGTTACTTATAGGATCACTCATCCCCATGAGAAACCAAACTATCAAAAGTGGAAGAATTGGTCTGTGGAAACAGATTCTCCATTTAATTTGAGTTAAAACTGCAACTGAATCTGGTTACTTGCTTGGAGACTTTGAATTAAATTGGTTTGGCATTCCTTTCATCAAACAAATAGAAAAACCAGCAAGACTAATGCCAGGGAAGACTTTTCTTTGTATTTGCAAGTCCCTACTGCCTACAGACGGGGGAGGGAAACTAGTAACTCCAACTGGTGAGCTGGTGAGAGTCACTATCCTGAGCCTGGCCTCTCTTTTGGATGGGTTAATGTGTTACAGACTTTGGCAGCACCAACAGCTTCTTGGTCCCCAATAGTCATGGCAGGCTCTCTTCTCCAGCTTCTCAGCCTGTGACTAGAGGGGTAAGCCCTATTGGCCCTGCCTATGTAGGCTTAACTGGCATGGAAGAGGGTGGAGGGCGGAGGATGTCTTATTTTGATCCCAAACCTCAGCCGAATGGGGCCTGAGGATTTACTGAGCCACCAGGAACAAGGCTAACAATTTGATCCTCCACTGGCTCCTCACATTGGCTCCCTACCAGTGAGAAGCCAGACAAGGGAAGGGAGACTAACCAGCTTCCTCAATCTCCAGAAGAATGATATACCTGTATATAGTTTGGCTGCAGATTTTAATCAGTGAAATCTGAAATCAGGTTAGGCACCAATAACATAGTCCTAACTTTATATATTCCTTAAATTATGGGATTTACTTTGCTTGGTACCCTAAAAAATGGATAAGGAGAAATAATCAATAGTGAATTTTGTTATTTTTGTGGAATTTCAAAGTTTTGAGGTAATTTGCTGTATTTCCTCTGACATTTCACAGTGGGGGGGGGATGCAATCAGCATGCAATATAAAACTAGTGATTAAAAGTAAAATACATTTTTTTTTCTTTTTGTTTTTTTTTGTGACTGGCAACGGATCGCAACCCTCAGTGTCGCGCCCGGACCGGGACCGGCTACGGGATCGCAACCCTTGGTGTTGCTCCCGCACCTCGCTCAGCCAGTGAGCGGCCAGGCTGTATGTGGGATCCGAACCCTCAGCAGGAGCGCCGCCGCACTTCCCAAGCGGTGCACTGTAGCAGTGCGCCACCGGGCCGGCCCCAAAAGTAAAATACATTTAATCAATGCAAGAATTCGGATACTCGTATTTGCTCCCAAACCATAATGAAACTTACTGAGAAATGCTAAAGAATTTTTTTTTTCATTTTCTGCTTATTTTACTTATTTCTTCTTGGGAAAAATTTGAGATTTTGAAGAGTTTCTGGGTATAATTTTTAATGGTAACGGGAGACTGAAAGGCACAGGATTAACTGTCCCTGGGATGTACCATAGCTGGGAAGGGGAGAGCCAGTGTGAGGCTTTTGCCTGTGTCAGGATAATAACCGCCCCCTTTCTCCTTTCCTTCCCTATATGCCACTTTTACCCCTTATAGCCCACTTGGTCAAGCTGCAGCTAATAGGACCAGTACATTCCAGGCTGTAGTTCTCTTCTCTGACCCAAGATCCAGGACCGCCCACTCCCCAAGGGTTGCCAGTCCCAGTGGGGAGGAGTGCAGTAAAGGCAAAGACCCACGCCTCATAGCGCAAAGTGAGAGAACGTTTCTCAGCCATTCTTAGATGCAAAGGGACAGAGAGATTGAAGACACTTAGAGCCAGCCGTTACGGACAAAGACAACATAGGCCCTGCTGGAATCATCACTTTTAAAGATAACCAACCAGCTTAGATCAAATTATTTGAATAAGTAATATATTTACATTCTTAACAATAAAAAATATAAAGACGGACAGTGATGAGGCAACGTCAAACTCTCGTTCCTTTCTGGCCAGTCCTCACCTCCCAGTGGACGGCCAGATTGTTAGCTTCTTGTGAGTCCTCCAAATGGTGACTATGCCCGAGAGTGAATTTGAATATATATATATATATATATATCACTTATGCTACTCCCTTTTCACCCAAATGGTAGCATATTAATCCACTGTTCTTTACCTTGCTTTTAAAACTTAATCTCCAATTAAATTTCTAAATCTGATTCCAATTTCTTAGAGGTTCCTTCTCTAAACAGCCCAACAAAATATTAGAAAACAACAAAATTGGGGCCGGCCCGGTGGCGCACTGCTACAGTGCACCGCTTGGGAGTGCGGCAGTGCTCCCACCGAGGGTTCGGATCCCACATACAGACCGGCCGCTCACTGGCTGAGTGAGGTGCGGGTGCAACACCGAGGGTTGCGATCCCGTTGCCGGTCCCGGTCCGGTATGGGCGCGACACTGAGGGTTGCGATCCATTGCCGGACATGAAAAAAGACAAAAAGGAAAAAAAAAGAAAACAACAAAATTAAGAGTCAAAACTGTCATAAAACAAGTGGGAGAGAAAAAAAAAAAAAAAACTATCAAGGAACATATACCAACACTACAATTGGATTACTCTCTTCCAGACAGACCCTGTTGGCCAATTTCTCGAAGCCTTTATATCCTTCTCTGTATTATCTGGTCCTCAGAGAACAGGATCACGAAACCCTCCCTCCTCTCTCCTACCTGCCTTTTCCACCTACATTTAAACATGGCCAAGCCTCTCTCATGTGAAGTAAGGGGTAACAGAAGCAGAACTTGATAACCAGATGCCTCATTCTTCTCCTCCTCACCCCTGGCTCTCTCCTCTTCACAGCCACACTTCGTGACGTTGCCTCAACCCTATCTCCTCCACTCCCACCTCGTCCTCAATCCCCTGCTCCTCTACCCAAATGAAGTTTCCCACGACAGCCATGGACTTTCCTTGCTACTAAATCCAAATGGACTTTTTCAGCTCTTACGTCACCTGGCCCCTTGGGAGCATGTGAAATGACTGACAACTCACTCTCTTTTGAAAATGTCCTTTTCCTGGCTCCTGTGACTCTGAGCTCTTCCGTTTTCCTCCTACCCCTCTGAGTGCTTCTTTCCAGTCTTCTTTGCAGATTCCTGAACTTCTTGACCATCCTTTAAATGCTGGGGCTCTTCAGGGCTCTGTTATGCTACTCTGTATCTCCAGCCTACATGTTTCTCTAGAGCTTCGGACTTCTATATTCAACAGCCCAGTGGACCAGTCCTCTAAAAGTGCCTGCAGGCATTTCAAACTTAATATGTTTAGAAGTGAATGTGACATCTTCCTCCCAAACTAGCCCCATCTTGTGTATTTTGAATCTCTGGGAATGACACTACCCAATTGCCTAATCCAGAAAGTTTCGGGTCGGGCCGGCCCGGTGACGCACTGCTACAGTGCGCCGCTTGGGAAGCACGGCAGCGCTCCCGCCGAGGGTTCGGATCCCACATACAGACCGGTTCCCGCTCACTGGCTGAGCGAGGTGCGGGGGCAACACCGAGGGTTGCGATCCCGTTGCCGGTCCTGGTCCGGTTCGGGCGCGACACTGAGAGTTGCGATCCGTTGCCGGTCACGAAAAAAGACAAAAAAAACAAAAAAAAAAAAAGTTTCGGGTCATCCTTGAGTGCTTCCTCCCCCACCCATCCCCATCCCAGTTATCACCGCATCTGCTTGTTTTAACCTCCTAAACACCTCTTAAACCCACTACTATCCTCAATCCCCCATCTATCCACTCTCCCCTGGATTACTCTAACAACCCTGTAATTGGTCTCTTTGTCTCTAATCTTGTTGCCTCCAACCTAGTTCCACACCGCAATCAGAGTAATCTTCCTAAAACACAAATCTGATCACATCACTTAGCTGCATAAAACCCATTAATGACAGGAATTTTTTTTTCTTTTCTTTTCTTTTTTTTGCTGGCCCATACAGGGAATGACAGGATTTTTTAAAAAAAGACCCTAACAAGCCAATTTTAAAGTTCATCTGGAAAAATAAACATGCAAGAATGACCTGGAAAAATCACTTAAAAGCAGGATGAGGGGCGGGCCCAGTGGCGCACTGGATAGTGCGCCGCTTAGGAGGCGCGGCAGCGCTGCCGCCCGAGGGTTCGGATCCCACATACAGACCGGCTCCCGCTCACTGGCTGAGCGAGGCGTGGGAGCAACACCGAGGTTTGCAATCCCGTTGCCGGTCCCTGGTCCGGTACGGGGGCAACACTGAGGGTTGCAATCCGTTGCCGGACACGGAAAAATAAGACAAAAGACAAAAAAAAAAAGCAGGATGAAAGTGAATTTACCCTAGCAGATTTTAAAAATGAACATAAAGCTATACCAATTAATGCACAATGAGATCTTGGTGCATAAATAGACACATGGATCGATAAAAGACAACAGGAAGTCTCAAATACATGTTAACCAAACACGTGAGAATTTAGTATACGATAGAAGTGGCATTTTAAGTTAGTGGAGAAAACATGATAGTGCTGGCACAGACCAATGGAAAAAAAATAGAGAATCCAGAAATCAACCCATACACCTATAGCCATCTGATCTTCAACAAAAGCACCAAGAATACTCACTGAGGAAGAGACTGCCTCTTCAGTAAATGGTGCCGGGAAAATTGGACATCCATATGCAGAAGAATGAAACTCGACCCATATCCTTTGCCATATACCAAAATCAACTCAAAATGGATTAAAGAATTAAATATATGTCCTGAAACAATAAAACTCCTAAAAGAAAATATAGGGGAAACACTTCATGAAGTAGGATTGGACACAGGCTTTATGAATACGACCCCAAAAGCACAGGCAACCAAAGGAAAAATAAACAAATGGGATTATATCAAACTAAAAAGCTTCTGCACAGCAAAAGAAACAATTGACAGAATGAAAGGATAACCAACAGAGTGGGAGAAAATATTGGCAAAATACACATCTGACAAAGGATTAATATCCAGAATACACAAGGAACTCAAACAACTTTACAGCAAAAAAAAAAGTACTCCAATTAAAAATTGGGCAAAGGAGCTGAACAGGCATTTTCCAAAGGAAGATATACAAATGGCCATCAGACATGAAAAAATGCTCAGCATCACTCAGCATTCAGGAAGTGCAAATCAAAACCAATTTTGAGATATCATCTCACTCCAGTTAGGCTGGCCAATATCCAAAAGACTGAAAATAATAAATATTGGCAAGGATGTGGAGAAAAAGGAACCCTCCTACTCTACTGGTGGGACTGCAAAATAGTGCAGCCTTTATGGAAAATGGTATGGAGGTTCCTCAAACAATTACAGATAGATCTACCATATGACCCAGCTATCTCACTGATGGATATATACCCAAAGGAATGGAAATCTCCATGATGAAGGGATACCTGCACTCCCATGGTTACTGCAGCTCTACTTACAATAGCCAAGAGTTGGAACCAGCCTAAATGCCCATCATCAGATGAGTGGATAAGGAAACTGTGGTACATCTACACAATGGAATACTACTCGCTATAAAAAAGAATGAAATACTACCATTCGCAGCAACATAGATGGACTTAGAGAAAATTATATTAAGTGAAATAATCCAGGCAGAGAAAGAGAAATGCCGCATGTTCTCACTTATATGTGGGAGCCAATAAAAATAAGTAATTAAGGGCCGGCCCGGTGGCGCACTGGAGAGTGCGCCGCTTGGGAGTGCGACGGCGCTCCCGCCGAGGGTTCGGATCCCATGTGGAGACCGGTTCCCGCTCACTGGCTGAGCACGGTGCGGGCGTGACACCGAGGGTTGCGATCCCGTTGCCGGTCCCCGGTACAGACGTGACATCGAGGGTTGCGATCCCGTTGCCGGTCCCCGGTACGGGCGCGACACCGAGGGTTGCGATCCCATTACCGGTCAGTAAAAAAGACAAAAAGGAAAAAAAAAAAAGTAATTAAATATACAAACAGGGCAAAAAAAAAAAAAGACACAAGGATCATAATAATTCCTTGAACTTGTTAAGACAAGTGAACAGATATGATGTTGATGGTGGGGAGGAGTTAGAGGAAGGGGGGAAAGGGAAGAATTGGTAAAGGGACATGAAAATCAACTACATTGAATATTGATAAATTTTTTTTAAAAAAGGATGATAGTGTTGGACAACTGGCTAGGAAACTGAAAAAATTAAGCCAGATCCACACTGCACATCTTACATTAGCATAAGCTCCTGATTGATCAAAGATTTTAAATTTAAAAATAAAGGCATAAAGTGTTACAAGAAACAAGAGAAGACAACTTTCTAACCATGACAAAAAACATAGAAGCAATAAAAAAAGACATTAAATTTTGATAGTGATATTATGATACGTATATTTTGGTTTCTGTCCACGGTTCCTGCCTTGCTCTAACCTTCCCCCACCTTTCTGTCTTGGAGCTGGCCATAAGAAATTCTCTGACCTACCTTAGTGGTTTGTAGGCCATAAAACCCCCAGGTCGGGAGGGGTCCCTCCCCCTACCCGGGAGGAAGGAATGCTGTACAGAGAGGCTGAGAAAAACCTGAACGAACAGGCCTTAATGGGTTTCCCCGCCCAGTCCGTTAGTGTCAGATCGTACTCTTTTTGTTCAATCACATTTCTACACGGTTGTCCATGCTTCAATCATGCCTTCGTAGTGAAGCTTCCAGAAAAACCCAAGAGCACAGGGTTTGGGCAACTTCCGGATAACTGAAGACGTGGAGGTTTCTGGAGGGAGGCACCCCCCAGGGAAAGCATAGAAGCTCCAAGCCTCTTCCCCCATACCTCTCCCTATGTATCTCTTCATCTGTATCCTTTGTAATATCCTTTATAGTTAACAGGTAAACATACGTAAGTGTTTCCCTGAGTCCTGTGAGCTGTTCAGTAAATTAATCGAGTCTAAAGAAGGAGGAGGTAGTTGTGGGAACCCTGACTATAGCTGCTCAGTTAGAAGCTGCAGAGACCTAGGCCTGAGACTGGCATTTGAAGTGGGGGATAGTCTTGGGGACTGGGTCTTCAACTTGTGGGATCTGACACTATCTCCAGGCAGACAGGGTCAGAATTGAAACGGAGCACACTCAGCTGGTATCCATTGCAGAACTGTTGACTGTTTGCTGGTGGGGAGAAATCCCCACACATCTGGTGTCAGAAGCATGCTATGAGAGTATAGTGGCAGAAACTGAACTGAGTGTGTTTTTTCCCACTCACATATGTAAAAATTTTTAAATGTCTCATGGAAAAAAATTTTCCAACATAAAGTCAAACAACAAATGGCAAACTGTGAAAATATTCACAACTCAGATCACAGATAAATGGCTACTTTTTCTAATACATAAAAGCTCCTTAAAAACCAGTAAAAAGAAGACCAACCACACAAAAGAATTAAGGGTAAAGATATGAACAGACTGTTCACAGTAAAGGTAATATAAATGGCTCATAAATGTAGGAAGAACACATCTTACTCATAAGAGATATGCAAATTAAAACTACACAGAGACATGATTTTTCATCTATAAGATCAACAAAGATCAACAAGTTTTGACAAAACACTGAGTTGGGGAGGATGTGGGCAAACAGGCACTCTCATACACAGCAGGTAGGGATGTAAATTGGTACAACTTCTAGGGAGGGCAAACCGACAATGTCTACCAAAACTATAGATGCATATTTGCCCCAGCAATTCTAGTTCCAGAATTTTTTTTGCAGCTATCCCTGCATGTGTATGAAATTGTATATGTATAATGTTGTTCACTGCAGCATCGTTTGTATTTTTTTAAAAATCTGTCAATAACTTAAATGTTCATTGATAGGGAACTAGCTGAACAAATTATGGTAAATTCACATAATAGAATACTGTGTACCCATTAAAAAAAAAGAGGTGGTACTCCTTGTAAGCTAATATGGGAAGATCTCCAAGATATATTAAGTGAAAAAAAGCAAGGTAGAGAAATGTGTATGGTTAGCTACCTTCTGGGTAAAAGTGTGGGGTGGGGTGGACATTTGCTGCTATGTACATCGAAAACCCCTGAAGGAGTAAACAAACATGACAATACTAGTTGCCTGTGGGGAGTGAACTGGTAGAGAGGACAGAGATGGAAGGGATACTTCTCACTGCATATTCTTGCTTATCTCTAGTTTTTGGACCACATGAACTTATGTTCATATACATCTACCCAAAACACATATAACTAAAAATAAAATCAAAGAATATATTGTAAAGCCACAATAATACACTGATGTGGAAACAGGGGAATAAACAGTCGTATCAGTAGAACAAAACAGAAAAAAACAGAGCCATATAGAAATAAATTATTCAAGAATTGAGACAACAGGTTGGCTATAGAAGAAAAAAAGTGGGATCCCTGTCTCAAATCTTACATTAAAATAAATTTCAAAATAATAATAGTATTAGAATAAAATTACGGGTCAAGAAATGGGTAAATGAGAAACCTTAAGAGTGATGAAGTCCACTCTAAAATACTGTAAGTTGAAACACAGCAGCCACAAAAAAGACCAACAAATTTGACTCATAAAAATTAGAACAGAAAATTCCCCAAAAAATTACTAAGTGAAGAAAACATTTGGAATATACATGGAAAATTGGGGATAGACTCCAAGGTGTCTCCCAATGATCCCCCCTCCTGGTGTGCATGCCTTTGAGAAATCCCCTGCCCTTGAGTGTAGGCAGGACCTGCAACTTGCTTTTAAACAATAGGATATGACAACAGCAATGGGTTGTCAATACCTGATTAGGCTTCATTATAATGGCAACGGTGATAGAATGTCACAGCCTTGATTATGTTATGATATTTAGAAGACTTTGTCGTGCTAGCAAAAGCACTAAAAACACTCCCTTTCAGGGCCGGCCCGGTGGCGCACTGCTACAGTGCGCTGCTTGGGAGTGCGGTGGCGCTCCCGCCGAGGGTTCGGATCCCACATACAGACCGGTTCCCGCTCACTGGCTGAGCAAGGTGCGGAACAAGGGTTGCAATCCCGTTGCTGGTCCCCGGTCCAGTACGGGGGCAACACTGAGGGTTGCGATCCGTTGCCGGACACGGAAAAAGCCAAAAAAAAAAAAAAAAAAACCACTCCCTTTTGCTGGCCTTTAAGACGTATGCTGCCATGAAATGAATGGATATGCTGGAGAAGCCCACATGGCACAAAAGTGTGGGTAGCCTATAGGAGCCAAGAGTGGCTTCCAGCAAGAAACTGATGCCTCAGTCTTACAACCACAAGCAAATGAATTCTGTCAACAACCCGAGGGACCTCGGAAGCACATTCCCAGTTGAGTATCTGAAGAGACCACAGCCTCTGCCAATACCTGGATTGCAGCCTAGTGAGACCCTGAAGCTGAGAACCCAGTGAAGCCATGCCCAGACTTCTTACCTACAGAAACTCAAATAAAAAAATGTGTGTTGCTTTAAGCCACTAAGCTTGTGGTAATTTGTTGTGCAGCCATAGAAAACTAATATACAAAAAGCCAATTTACTTAATATTTAATAAAGATTTCTTATAAACCAATAAAAAGGTAACGTACTTGATAGAAAAGTGAGCAAAAGACTTACATAGTCTACAGAATAGGAAATATAAATGGCCAAAGAAACATAAAGAGGTACTCAACCTGTCTTTTGTGATACATTCCTAGCAATTTAGAACAGTTCCAGACATACAGGGACCACTCAATATTTATTTGTTGAATGAATGAATGGATTTCACTCATAATTAACAAAATGTCAATTTAAACAATGAGATGATATTTTTTATTAGATTGGCAAAGATTAAAAAATTGGATATAACATAAATAGACATTTCACCAAAGATAATATACAAACGGTCAACAAGCATATGGAAAGATGCTCAATATCATTAATCATATGAGAAATGAAAATCAAAATCACAGTGAGGTACACCTTATACCTGTTAGGATCGCTACTATTAATAAAAAGAAAACAGAAAATAACAAGTGCTGGTGAAGTATGGAGAAACTAGAAGCCCTTGTGCACTATTGGTGGGAATATAAAATGGTGCAGCTACTGTGGGAAACAGTATGGCAGTTACACAAAAAGTTAAAAATAGAATTACCACATGATCCAGCAATTCCACTTCTGGGTACATATCCAAAAGAATTGAAAGCAGAATCTTGAAGAGATAATTGCACACCCGTGTTCTTAGCAGCACTATACACAATGGCCAAGAGGTGGAAGCAACCCAAATGTCCATCAACAGATGAATGAACACACAAAATGTGGTATACACAAACAATGGAATATTATTCAGCCTTAAAAAGGAAAGAAATCTGTCACATGCTATAACATGGATGAAACTTAAGGACATTACACTAAGTAAAACAAGCCAGTCACAAAAAGACAAATAATGTATGATTTCACTTATATGAGACACCTAGGATAGTCAGATCCATAGAGACAGAAAGCAGAATGGTGGTCACCAGAGGGGGACATGGGGATTGTTGTTTAATGGGTATAGAGTTTCAGTTTCGTAAGATGAAAAAGTTCTGGAGATTGCACAACAACATATTTTGTTTTTAAGGTGGAAGTTATTTAGTATGGCATGATTCCACTTGTGTAAAAAGAAAATATGTGTACACACTACATGCTTACATACACACAGAAAGCTTCCAGACAGGTGCAAAAGAAACACCGCAACAGGCACCTCTGGGGATTAGCACTGGGGGAGCGTGTGAAGGAAAGAAAAGGAGACTTTTACTTTTCATTTTGTATGTTTCTATATTATTTGAGTTTTTATAACAAACAAATTCTTTAATGAGAAAGTAAAGTCCTTCTTGATCCTGCCTCACCCTCCAGCCTCATCCCTCACCACTCCCAACTCATACTCATTCTATGTCCCAGTCTCACCAAACTTTCACTTCCTCAAATAGGACATGCTTCTCCTGCCTCCAAGCTTTGCCAAATGCTGTTTCTTTTTTTTTTTTTTTTGTCTTTTGTCTTTTTCCGTGTCTGGCAACGGATCGCAACCCTCAGTGTCGCCCCCGTACCGGACCGGGGACCGGCAACGGGATTGCAAGCCTCGGTGTTGCTCCCGCGCCTCGCTCAGCCAGTGAGCGGGAACCGGTCCGTATGTGGGATCCGAACCCTCGGGCGGGAGCGCCGCCGTGCTTCCCAAGCGGCGCACTATCCAGTGCGCCACCGGGCCGGCCCCAAATGCTGTTTCTTTTGCTTAGAACACGCCCCACGCCAACCTTCAGTTATATAGCCCTCAGCCCTAGCTTAGACATCTCTCTCCAGGAAGCCTTTCCTGGTGCCCACCCCCCACCCCGGCCCAGTCTGGGTGAGGCACCACTCCAACACACTCCAGCCACTCTCTGAACTCTGCTGTCACGGCTTTAACACACAACGTCACAACAATTTGAAAAATCATCTGCCTCTCCTACTGGACCGAAGTTCTACCGAACAGTGACCGTGCCTGTCTGGGTCATTGTATCTCCATCATCAAGCACAGTATCTGGCACACAGATGGTGTTCAATAAATATTTGTTAAATTGGACTCTTATTACAAAAGAAAGATAACCACATTATAGACTATTTAGGAACATAAAAAGGGGAGGGGAGTACCATCCTACCATCCAAGTACAACCACTGTTTTCATCCACTGTTTTTGTTCCCTGTGAATGTCTTTTCATAGCTGTATTCCCAAGCTGGACATTTCGACAAGACCCTTCTCACAGTCACTTTAGTCAGTGAACATTTTGCTGGACCCTGGCAAAGCATTACTTTTGTAAGCCAAAGTAAAGATCACTGTTTTTATTATCAAGTAGTGTGTATGACAGACCATAGACATCCCAGACCCTTTCTCATGGCTAGCCCATCTCTCATTTCCAGGGACTTTTACTTTGTACTTCATTAATTACTGGATTGCTTGAACTCTTATGAGGATGCATTCGTTATAACAGAAAAAAAAAAAAGCAATGACTTCATTCACACCTGCTCAGCTTCTAAAAAATTATTTTCCTTTCCTGAAAGTAATCATTATAAAGGAGTGTTATTAGAACGCTAATATAATGTATGTATTACTGAAGGAACTGTTGGGAATTTCCTTGAGGATGTCCCTAACAGTGGTGAAGTTAAGAGTGAGATATTGTACTGTTGCCCACATATTTCTCCCCACTTCCCCAACGAGGGGTTACAACGAGAAGCTCAAGAATTTGAAAAGAAACACACATAAGATACAAGTCAATCCTTACAGCTCCATCCCTTTCCCTTACCCAGAGATTAGAGGTCAGCAATGTCCGACGAGACTCAGGCATAGGAATAGGTTCTCTGTTTTGCTCATTACCTGACAATTTTTTCAGCCACATTTTAAAAAAAAGTAGTGTTAGAATGTGGCAGTGTTGAAAAGACCTAAACATAAATAAGCCATATCCTAGCAACTGTGGGAAAACTTCGTATACTCCTATAATCATCAGTGCATATGATTTTGTATCCCCTTTTAGATTTTTTGCTTAACATAGTGATACTCATACAAGTATTTTTCCATGTAGCTGTAGCGTCTCTACATTCCTAATTTTAAACTGCACTGAGCAGATGTATCATATTTTACTGAAATCAATTATTCACTATGATAAATAATACTACCTCATCAGGCTTAAGGTTTTCTTTTTACATCTTGCATGACTTTCTTAGGATAGAGTCCCAAAAGTAGAATCCAACAAATAATATGAATATCTTAACATTCTTCATACATATTCCTAAACTGCTTTCAAAAAGATGTATACCGGGCCGGCCCAGTGGCGCACTCGGTAGAGTGCGGCGTGTGGGAGTGCGGCGATGCTCCCACCGAGGGTTAGGATCCCATATAGAGACCAGTCCGCTCACTGGTTGAGTGCGGTGCGAGCGCGACACCGAGGGTTGCAATCCCGTTGCTGGTCACGGTACGGGCGCAACACCGAGGGTTGCGATCCCGTTACCGGTCACGAAAAAAGACAAAAAGGGAAAAAAAAAAAAGATGTATACCAATTTACAATGTCTTAATAAAATATACAAGAGCAAATTTCATTACCTCTCACCAACACTTAGGATTAATTCAAAATTTTTTCCTAATTTAATGGGCAAAAAGAATAAATTATTACTCTGATAATAATTAGCCTTTATTGGCACTTATGTTCCAGACACAGTGCTAGAAGCTTCATATACATCATCTCATTTAATCCTCACAACAACCCTGTGGTACTATTACTATCCCCATCTTACAGATGAGGAAATTGAGGCTTGCAAAGCTCAAGTTCTTAAATGTAAAGCTCATAAAAGGGTAGAGACAGGCTTTGGATCCAAGCTAACTCCTGAGTCCATACTTTGACCACTCCTGCCTGTGGTATCTTATTATCATTTTAATCCATACGCAGACTGGAAGCAAGAAAAGAACATCTATAGTAACTACTAAGACTAGTCTTGGGGCTTTTGCATCCTTTATCTAATGGCTGGAATGGTGAGTTCCACAGGCTAAAAGGCCAGATTTAGGGCAAAGACGAGGGTCAAGCTTCTGGCCCCCTGAATGGCTTCAGAAGTTTCTAAAGAACTACCTCCAGTGCATTCTTGTGTATGAAGACGAGAGAGTAGCTAGTACCAGCCCTAATGATGTCACAGGGTTAACAAATGAAGAAATCAGGAAATGGTTTCTTTTTTCTTCAAGAAATACTCTGGTTGAATTTCCTCAACAGGTTTCAACTTCTGCATTCAGAGAAAATAGATCTGTTTTAGTAATCCAACAAAAGAACAAAAAAAACTGTCAGAAGTATGGCTAGTAGTTTTGAGCATGAATTCCAGAATCAAAGAGCCTGGACCTCAAATATCACTTTACCACTGATGGCTGTGTGATCTAGAGAAGCTGCTTAATCCTTCTTTGCCTCCATGGACTTCCCCTGTAATCAGGGACAGTAACAGTACCTACTCTGGGGTTACTGGGAAGATTAAATAATATATGCAAAGCACTTAGCCATAGTGCCTGATTCATGGTACGAATTCAGTACATTTTTACCAGTGGTGATAGTGATAGACATAAGTAGTAGCCCTAATACTAATGGTAGTAATCTTATTTGAATGAAAGGAAGGAAGGAAGGAAGGAAGGAAGGAAGGGAGAGAGGAGGAAAGAAAGGAAGAAAGTAAATTTCCTTTTCTATTTCATTCAGAAACGAAGGGCAAATACGTTGATCAAATGGTATGGAGTGGTTGAAAAACTTCAGCATAAGTAAGCAGAACTTGATTCTAACCAGCCACATCCTAGCTGGGTAACCTTAAGCTAATAACCTAATTTTTCTGACCTATAAAGTGGGAGTGTTGAACCAAAATGGCCATAGGGTCCACTCTGGCTCTAAGAATTCTAATTCATCTGCCAGGGCAAGTAGTCAACATGGAAAGATGCCAGTGCCTAGTGAGAGCCATCCATTATTGGCAGAAGCCCAGTCAAGGCTATGCTTTGCTTCTCATAAATGTTTCCTTTTCTTTCTTTCTTTCTTTTTTTTTAAGATGACTGGTAAGGGGATCTTAACCCTTGACTTGGTGTTGTCAGCACCACGCTCACCCAGTGAACTAACCGGCCATCCCTATATGGGATCTGAACCTGTGGCCTTGGTATTATCACCAAGCTGGTGATTGAGCCACAGGCCGGCCCATAAATGTTTCCTTTTCAATATTCTTCTCTCTGCTTCATTTTGAGTTACATTTTAACTTATAAGCTGCTTTAAAAGGACAGTTGTAAATAAATTAATTCTACATGAGCTCTAAAAACTACTCAGAGACTGAACAGGCACAGATAGTAGGAAGCATCTCTTGAGCAATTTCATGAATGACAAGACAGCAGGGTGAGAGATCCTGAGAAGAGATAAGCACAGTCATCCTCAGTATTCAGCAGCCACAGTGACGACAGGGAAGTGTCATGACCTGTGCAGCCATATCTGCTCTTGTTGAGCCATCCCGTCCTCACTGGCTTTCTGATCCTTTGGACCCTGCCTGCCCTCCTGGTCTGGCTTGCTCTCTCCTGTGTTAACTGACCTCCCTCTTCCATCTAGGCTGTAGCCTCCCAGTTCTGGCCTTTCTTGATCAAGGCCCAGTCTGAAACTCTCAGGTTAGGGGAGAATTAAGACTAAGCCAAGATTTCCTAGGTAATCAACAAAAGGAGTTTAGTTTGGACTGAAAGTATGATTAAACTAGCAAACAGAGTTCTTAGGTGGCTGAGAGAGTAAACAAACAGAATATATTCTAAGAGAAGGAACCAAGCAAACGCGACACCGAATGGGCATCTGATGGTCCCAGGGGACTAGAAAAAGGCATCTATCCAGACTGAGAAAAAGGAAGAATAAAACACTTTTTCTAACTGAAAATGAATTGATTTTGTCTATACTTGTTTAATTCACAAAATAAGAGCAAAGGCCTGGCAAAGATAAACTGGGGTTTGAATCCTGACACTGTCACTTGTCATTTGTATGAGCTTGTGCATGTCACACATCGGTAAAATGGGGATAATAATACCTGTCTCAGAGGGCTGATGTGAGGATAAATAATAGGGGTATGCAAAGCACAGCTCAGGTACTTAGTAACTGTGCTCTTCTCCTCGCCACTGTGAAACTCCTGTCCAGTGTCTGTGAGAAGTCTCTTCCCTTGCACTCGAGAAAACTAGCAGAAAAGAAGGTGGTTACCATGGTGACTGCCTCCAAAGAGGTTACAGGAGAAAATGGGGGGGGGCAGGTGGGCGAGGGAGAGCTTTCTGAAGTCACATCCCAGAGAGAGAAAAGAGCTAGACATTAGTTACTTGTTGTCAAGGCAGCCAATTCTACACCCAGGCAGTTCCTTGAAGCACAGATTATTGTCTTTGAACAGGCAAATAACAACAGTGTCTGGCATCAAGCCCCGTGTAGAATCTTCCACAGATGTTATTCTGCCTCTTGGAAAACATCCAAAGTAATAATAAACAACTAGAGCTTCATTTTAAAGTTTAAAGTATAAAAACTGGCTGTTTCATAACATAGGGACCAATTCTAACTCTTGACTATTGTGAAATTTTTTAGAGAACTGGAACAAAACTTTGGCTGGTTCTACTGCCAAAACATGTGGAGACTTAAAAGTTTAGTTAGAGAAAATCACCACTTTAAATGTGGTGCCTCTTTTATAACTTGGCAGTCAGAGGCTGGACTCAGGGAGAGAGGAATGAGGATTGCTTCATATTAATATGACTTGAATTTAACAGGGTATCAAAATTGAAGGGAATGTGGAGACGCAGCTTCTGTCCTGGTCCTAGCTCTGCCACTGCCCAGGTTATCTTCACTCTGGGTACTCTTTTTGCCTCTTCTGGAAGCAGCACTGAGTCAGCACATCAACATACAGCCTCAGCTGACCTCAGGACAGGCGAAGTAAGACTTCAACAAAAATGTTCTAATCCAGTCAGTGAGGAATTAGTAGGATGTAAATAGCATGTATGGAATTTAAGAAGCTTTATATAAACAGCAAAAGCTTAGTTCTCTAGATCTTGATAGGGTACCAGCAATAAAAGAGGCGGGAAATGATACCAACAAGTTACTGAAGTCAAATTTGAAAGCTGGTATGCCCAGCCTCTGGTGTTTCACTCAACAGGAGTTTGTACCAGCAACTTTGCAACATTTATTAAGCAATAACTATGTGTTGGGCATTATTCTAAGAATGTACATGCATTAACTAATTTAATCCTCACAACTTTATCTAAGGTGCTATTAACAGCCACATCTTACAGATGAGTGAGCTGAGGCAAAGGATCTTGTCTAAGGTCCCAATGCCAGACAGCGATGAACCTGGTAATCAGATCCCCACAGTCCAACTCCAGGGACTGCACTCTTAACCACCTTGCTAAGCAGAGCATGAAAATTGTGTTTATTCTGATGCATTGGATAGCAGGTCATAGAGACTTATGGAAGAGATTTACTGAAACTGCTTTATCCAGAAAAGGACTTGTGTGGTATTTGAGGTATCTGAGAGATGTGTTTTGTTGAGCCTCCAAGTGGTTTACAAGATAATTCTCATGTGAGACATATTCACAAACTAAACCTGAACCTCAAGGGTAAGAACAGGAGCACCGGCAATTCATTCAAGGACCTGTTATTGTTCAGAATCCAACGGGACCTGTCACTCAGGCAGGCAGCATCTGGGTGCTGCACTCATTCCCCATGGCTACAATACCCAGACTTTTGAGGATTTGCAGGGCTGGTGGCCTGAGAGGAAGTCACACGATTTCAGAAGAGCCTGCAGGTTTTGGCCATATGAAGTATGCATCTAGTTTCTGAGGCTGCCTTTGGAGTTCGCCCCACAGGGGGTGTCTGAAGTATTCATCATCTGCTCTATTCAAGCTGCCATTGACAGAGGCTGCAGTAGGCTGAAAGCAAAACTTGGAACCGTGCCCATAAATTCGAGAACTCTTTTGAAAGTTCTGGTTATGTGGCCAAAATCTGGGAAATGTTTGGGCCTACTTGGCTCTGAGAAAACACATTCTCTTTCAAGAATCTGCTAAAACCAAAGGTGAAAACCACCATCAGTGACATAAAGGGCTGTCCTAACCGAATGCACATCCCACAGAGTTGTAGCCCTCAGTAAGTTTTTGCTCAGTGAATAAATCTGTATTCTCATTGACCTGATCAATCACTAACACTGTACCTCTAACTACATGAATAAGAGAAGACTCCAAAAACATCATCAAAAGACAAATGATAGTGTAAAGAAAACTATTTGTATCACATAAGACAACATGTATCTCTGATATTCAAAGAACTCCTACAGCTTGGAAAGAAAAAAAAAAAAAAGAAAACTGAGCAAAGGTTATGAACAGAAAATTTCCAGAAGGGGAAATCTGAATGGCTAATAAATATATGAAAAAAAGTTCAACCTCACCAGTAATCAGGAAAATACATATGAAAATAACATACCCATGATCTCATGTAATCTTTCCAATAACCTGAGAGGTATAATCATTATCGATAGTTTATAATTGAGGAAATTAAACTTGGAGAAGTTTTAACTCAACCAATAATTGACAGAGCTGGGACTTGAATGCAGATCTGTCTAACAATGAAGTCTATGTTCATTCTAACATGCTGCCCTACTTAAATATTTGTGTGGTGGCTCAAATCTTCTTGGGCAAGTCACTTAACCTCTCTAATTAGACTCAGTTTTCTCATCTATAAAATGGGGATCACAAAAGTACCATCATACAAGGTTATTGTGAGACTCTGATGAGATAATACATAAAAAGCTTAGAACAGTGCTGTCACATGGGCAAATATTCAACTATGGGATTCATTCATTCAACAAATATTTATTGAAATCATATCCTGGCCAGGTACTGTTCTAAACTTTGGAAATACAGAAGTGAACCAAAGAACCTTTACCCTCATGGAGCTTATGTTCTAATACAGGAGATAATATAAAAAGATAAATAAATAAAGATATCTAGTATGTTGGATAGTGATTAGTGCTAAGGAGGAAAATAAAGCAAGAAGGAAGGTGGAGGGGATTGCAATTTTAGAGAGGGAAGGCCTCACTGCTGAGTGACATCCGAATAAAGAGCTAAGGGATGGGGTTGTCTGAACAGCTCACTTGGTTAGAGCATGGTTCTGGTAACACCAAGGTCCAGGGTTCGGATCCCCTGACCAGCCAGCTGCCAAAAAAAAAAAAACTTAAGAAAAAAAGAAGATAAAGCTAAGCTAAGAGAGGTGAGGAAGTAAGCCATTCAGATATCTGTAGGAAGAGCATTCCTGGCAGACAAATCTTAGGTAGGGTTCAAGGAACAGAGAAAAAGACCAGTGTGGCTGGAGTGGAGCTAGGAAGGGAGCTGGACAGTAGATAAGAGCAGAGCGGTGATGGGGGCCTCACGGGACACTGTCTGCACTTTGTGCTCTGGCTTTACACTGAGAGAAATGAGAAGTCCTTAGAGGATTCTGAGAGGTTCTGGGATGTAATCTGGCTCGTGTCTTAAATGGATCACTCAGATGGCAGTGTTGAGTGTACACAGAAAGGAGACAGGACTCTTTGGCCAGGAGTCCAGTCAGGAGGCTTCTTCAGGAATCCAGGGAAGAGATGATAGTGGGTCAGAACAGTCATCAAATTCTGGACATATTTTTAAAGTAGAACCAAGAATTTGCTCAGATGTGGGGTGTAAGAGAACGGGAGGAGTTAAGGATGACTAAGGATGACTCCAGGGTTTTGGCCTGAGGAACTAGAAGAACGGAGTTGCCATTTCCTGGGATAAGTGTCCAGAACAGAGGCTTCCCGGCTGCCCGCACTGCAGAACAATGAGAAACTCAGGGTACTTCAGAATCCAATCGGAAAGGCAAGTCCGGTGGTTGACATCAAAAAAGTGCACCGGTCACTGTGTTTCAGGGCAGAACTTCAGTCCCCGGGAGGGAGGCTGATAAAAACAAGGGACAGGGAAACAAGGCAGGTTACCATGGGATTCTGGCACCCAGGAACCAGACAAGAGTCCAGTTATCAGAGCTGAGGCACAAGGCCAACAATGGTGACTTGAAGCCAAATTACAGTGTGTGAGGCAGCCTCAGGCCCTCTGCCTCAGATCACGCTGGGTCCTAGAGACAGACAAGAGGCTGGCTAGCCAAGGGTCAAATGTCCCCAGAAGCCTGGATAAGGAGGCTACAACAGAAGCCAGAAACCAAATATACCTGACTCCATCTGCACCCACAGCTATATGTATCATCAAGGCGATGATACAGAATGATTCTATGCCTTTACCAGATCAGTATATGAAAGGTCCAGACAGAAGTATAAGGCCCTCCAAGAGGGGTACCATTTTGTATGTCTGAGACCTTCAGGGAGATTAGGGGAGAGGCAGGTCCTGGGATAGGAAGGGTTGGGGTGCTAGTCTGCCAGGAGACTGTGAAATAAAAGCAAGAAACATTCTGGGGACTAGATGGGAGGCAACTGTAGCTACCACCATCTCCCTGTCAGCAAAAGGAGAGAAAGCAACCTCAAGAGGAGCAGTCCAAAGAAGTGGGTGAGGCCAAAGTTGCTCTTAGACTGTGATATTGGGGGCTGGTGTGGTGGGTGGTTCTACCGAGAAGTGCAAGGTTAAGCAGAGATACTAAGGTAAACTTGTGATTGGTCTAAGCAACGTCTCTTTTGCTAAGTTTGTTCTCATGCTCCCAGACACTGATTAAATTGCTTTCCACACACGTTCTTTCCTGGCTACAATATATGACATTCCTACCAAAATACAGAGAAATTCTTTTAAAATTAAAGCAAGTAAGGGGAAAACATCTGTAACAACTCACTGTCTAATAAGTTCGCTAATGTATTTATTTTTCATATTTTATCATAAAGATATATATAACCATTTCATGATTTGTTATAAAGAGAATGATTCTTTCAGTTGGCACTAAAAATGAAATTGGATTTATTTTCTGGAAATGACAGGTTAAACACACTATCAAGCAATTAGAAAGTACTCAACCTTTGCAAAACTTTGATTTTAATATGGAGATATCCATATAAACTCCTGGTTTTTTCTTGAGTCACATTTCTCTGGTAGTCATAGATTTTCTTTTTTTTTTTTTAATTTCTCTTTTAATTGAAACATAATTGATTATACATACTTATGGTATACAGAGTTGACTATCAGTATTTGTGTACAATATGTGATGATCAAATCAATACCAGCGTGTTCATTATTATAACATTCATATATTTTCTGTGCATTATGCCACAAATTATGGCCTTTTTGATTTTCACAAAAGCTCTCTATATTCAAAAAAACTATTTTTAAATCAATATCTGAGAGGTACTGCATAGAGAACCATGAAGCCCCAATAACATATTTGCTAGGCAATCTTGGTCACTCACCAGCCTCTAGGCCCATGTGATTAAATCTGTGCTTTGGTAAATCTGCAAACTACTTTATGTCATGAACTTTGGAGTCATTCTTGAATAGTTAACACATACTTGGAATGTTAGATGTGAAAAGGCTAAGGAAATCCTGTAGTTAATATAATAAATATCCAAATCAGTAAGTGTCAGAAATTTTGTTCAACTAAATATCGTTGCCAAAAAGCAACAAAACCACATGTATTAATAATCTTGCAAATATTTCTATCCTTTGACTGAGTTATTCTGTTTGTGGAAATCTATGATCAGAAATATAGATGACGTACATAAAAGTGTTTATTACTATATTTTTTATAATAAAGAAAAATCAGAATCAACCAAAATGTCCAACATTTGGGAAGTAGTTGTAAATTATGTCATGTATGGTGAAATATTATTTAGCTATTAAAATTATAAAGTATTTTAATGACATACCAAAATAATTATTACATAATAGCTAAAATAGGAAAAAAACAGGATATCGCCTACATAAAAGACATATGAAAAATACTAAAACATTAAAGTGATAATTTCTAGTTGATAAAATACAGCTAATTTTTTCTTTTCCTTTTTAATTTTTTACATATTTTCCAAATTTTATACAATGAGCATGTATTACTTTTATAATGAAAAACAAAGAATTAAGGACCAAGCTATAAACAAATGCAATGTATTATTTTTCCTGAATGTAAAAGTTTAAAAATAGAAGCTAAAAAAAGAAAAACAGTACAATGTTTTTGTACTACAGTTATTGTGTACACATCCAGTCTATCATACCTGATTATAAGCTTCTTAAATGAACACTCTCTGAATTATCTTCATAAATCCAATAATGTATTACTCATAACAGGCACTCAACAAATATTAATAAATTCAGAACAAGTTACAGTAACTGTTTAATGTAATAGAAAAGTGGCTTTAATAATCAAAATAAGTATTTTCCTGGCATCTATATGTGTTTGGACAAGATAAGAATAGTTGGGCTTTGGGGGATTATGGCACTTTGTTCTGGCAAATAAGTAGGAAAATGTTTGCCATGTGGAAGAGCATGAACATGAAAGAGTGAGTGGTACTTTCTGTGGCAGAAACAAAAGCAGCCCAAGGCCAGCAATTTTCAAACTTGTTTTCTGCCCCAACACAACACACTTGCCTTTCACATGCAGGACCTGTGTCCCAACAGGTGTAGTCAAGGTGTGGCCAATTCTTGGAGCACAGGGCTGTCTTCTCCAGGCGCTCTCCCACTTCTCAAATGGAAGTGAACAGCAATAATATTACGGTGGGGATAACCCTGATTTAGCTGTAACTTAAAAAAAAAAATAATTCTCAAGCATTAGAACTTTGTTACTTGTGGCACAACTCACAACAGAGTACAACACTCTGGTGTGTGCAACTCCTTGGTTGAGAGCTGCACGGTAACAACAACAATGCAATAACAACTTACTGTACAAGGCACTGTGCTCAGCACTTTGCACATATTATCCCTTTTCCCATCATATTAGGTAGACTCTGCACTGACCTAAAGTTTTTAAGGCAAAATGTATGTTGTCACTTTAGTACTTATGGTTTTTCTTTTCAAATAGATCATCCAATGGTTTCATCCTTCTCAGAGAAGGTTCCTCAACTTTTCTGGCTTAAAAATTTTAAATTAATGAAATACAACTCAGTCTTTTAAAGCACTGTCTTGGTGATGTTTTAGAGACCTCAAGCATCCATGTTATGCCTGAGCCTTCACCACACAAACAACTGGGAGCACGTGGAAGGCAGAATGAAAATGGCAATATTCCAGCTCTCTTGCTCAAGTTCTCATGGATACAGATGTTCCTAATAAGGTGTGTGGGGCCAACGTTTCCTTGCCCCATCCTTAATTACAAACAAAGACTTTATTCCAGACTGCTAGAGATTCGTGAGTTGTCTACTTTTCTCTTTCATTCTCTAAGTCTTCTATTCTACACATATGGTTAGATAAAAAGGAAGGGAAAAAAGTACTATTCAAATATGTATTAAAATACAACAACCATATTCTTGGTTACAGTTCCTATTTTGGGACAAATGCACATTCCAAAACTATAAAGTAACCCCCTAACTTTCTGTGCTTCTCACTATTTCCTTAGGCAGAAGAGAAGAACATGCTGCTGGAAGTCAAAATCAAAGGAAAAGGAGCAAGTAAATCAAACACACAGACAGTAAAAAAAATCACAGTTGCAAAGTGCATGTAGTTTAGGAGGTATGGATTCTCGAACAGAACTTAGAGACAAGGTCAGAAAAATGATATTCTCTGGAAAAAAAAAAGACATAACATAAAATAGATAGATGATATTAGTAATGAGTGAAAATCTTTCCTGGAAATAATTCATGCTAAAATAATTTGTAATAGTCTTCTAAACCTCATGCAGAAACCCAAGGTCACTGCCCTATCTTATCATATCTAATAGTATTTGGACAAAAGAGTATTGTTTTAGGGATGGCAGAGAGCATGCTGTACCCAAGAGTGGGGCTGGCTATGGTTTATGACCTTGGGAAAAAAATTCCCTCTCACTTTAAGTTCTGAGCAGATGACTATGCCACAAAAGCCACAAACTATGACGAATGAACATACATAAACAGAACTCGGTGACTAGGGAAAGCATCAGTTATGTTTATACCCTAGCTCCCTTAACACACTCCAGCTCCCAAATCCCTTGGTCAATGCCTCTGTGCCTCTCATTATCTCAGTTTATCCTATGGACAATTATTAGTATCATCCCTATTTTACGTACCAAACAAACAAACAAACGAACAGACAGACAGGCTTAAAAGAGGCTGAGAAAATACCCAAAATCATAGATCAAAAGATTGGTGGAGCCAGGACTCAAACCCAGGTACGTCTGACACACAAATCCATACCCTTCATCATGCAGTACCCAGAGAAGCAGCTTAGGGAAAGTCACTGCCAAAACTCCAGGAGAGGGCCGGCCCGTGGCTCACTCGGGAGAGTGCGGTGCTGATAACACCAAGGCCCCGGGTTCGGATCCCATATAGGGATGGCCGGTTCGCTCACTGGCTGAGCGTGGTGCTGACAAAACTCCAGGAGAGGGCCGGCCCGTGGCTCACTCGGGAGAGTGCGGTGCTGATAACACCAAGGCCCCGGGTTCGGATCCCATATAGGGATGGCCGGTTCGCTCACTGGCTGAGCGTGGTGCTGACAAAACTCCAGGAGACAAAAGAATTGGACAAGAGATGGTCAGGAAACAGGAGGAGCTGGGAGCTGACTGTAGAGATACAGATAGAATTTCTGGAAGACCATAAGATGGCACTAGAAGCCACTTCGAGGTCTTTGTGGAGACTCTCTGATCTGTGACTCAAGACAGAACCATTTTGGGATTGTCTCCAAGATTCCAAGGTCGTTTGTGGCTTAAAGCATAGTAGTCCTTCTACAGTGACGGGCAGTAGCTGGATGCAAGCTGACCAGGCCTCTGATGCTGGACACAAAGCTCGTGGTATTAAATGAGGACTAACTGGGTTCCAATCTTCTTCTGTGAAGGGGCCAACTTATTCATTTCTTTTTTTTTTTTCAATTTTTAAAAAAATGTTAACTTCTCAATATACATAGTAGTTGATTTTCATGACCCTTTACCCATTCCTCTTTCCCCCCTCCCTCTCCCCCCCCGCCACTACATCATATGTGTTCACTTGTCTTAACAAGTTCAAGGAATTGCTGGGATTGTTGTATCTTCTTCCCCCCGCCCCCGTTTGTGTGTTTATTTATTTTTAGCTCCCACAAATAAGTGAGAACATGTGGTACATCTCTTTCTGTGCCTGACTTGTTTCAATTAATATAATTTTCTCTAAGTCCATCCATGTTGCTATGAATGGTAGTATTTCATTCTTTTTTATAGCAGAGTAGAATTCCATTGTGTACATATACCAGTTTCCTTATCCACTCATCTGATGATGGACTTTTGGGCTGGTTCCAACTCTTGGCTATTGTAAAGAGTGCTGCAATAAACACTGGAGTACAGGTCTCTCTTCGGCATGATGATTTCCATTCCTCTGGGTATATTCCCAGCAGTGTAATAACTGGGTCATATGGTAGATCTATCTGTAATTGTTTGAGGAACCTCCACACCATTTTCCATAAAGGCAGCACCATATTGCAGTCCCACCAACAGTGTATGAGAGTTCCTTTTTCTCCGCAACCACGCCAGCATTTATCATTCTCAGTCTTTTGGATATTAGCCATCCTGACTGGAGTGAGATGGTATCTCAAAGTGGTTTTGATTTGCATTTCCTGAATGCTGAGTGATGTTGAGCATTTTTTCATGTGTCTGTTGGCCATTCGTATATTATCCTTTGAAAAATGCCTATTCAGCTCCTTTGCCCAATTTTTAATTGGGTTATTTGTATTTTTGCTGTAAAGTTGTTTGAGTTCCTTGTATATTCTGGATATTAATCCTTTGTCAGATGTATATTTTGCAAATATTTTCTCCCACTCTGTTGGTTGTCTTTTCACTCTGTTGATTGTTTCTTTTGCTGTGAACAAGCTTTTTAGTTTGATATAATCCCATTTGTTTATTTTTCCTTTAGTTGCCTGTGCTTTTGCGGTCATATTCGTGAAGTCTGTACCCACTTCTACTTCCTGGAGTGTTTCCCCTATGTTTTCTTTAAGGAGTTTTATTGTTTCAGGATGAATATTCTTTAATCAATTTTGAGTTGATTTTGATATATGGTGAGAGGTACAGGTCTAGTTTCATTCTCCTATATATGAATATCCAGTTTTCCCAGCACCATTTGCTGAAGAGACAGTCACTTCCCCAGTGTGTAGACTTGGTGACTTTGTCAAAGATCAGATGGCTGTAGGTGTGTGGGTAGGAGTTTTATTGTTTCAAGATATATATTTAATTCTTCAAACCATTTTGAGTTGATTTTGGTATATGGTGAGAGGTACAGGTCTAGTTTCTTTCTCCTACATATGAATATCCAGTTTCCCCAGCACTATTTGCTGAAAGGCAGTCTCTTCCCCAGTGTGTAGACTTGGTACCTTTGTCAAAGATCAGATGGCTTTTAGTGTATGGGTTGATTTCTGGGTTCTCTTTTCTATTCCATTGATCCATGTGTCTGTTTTTATGCCAGTACCATGCTGTTTTGGTTATTATAGCTTTGTACTATAGTTTAAAGTCAGGTAGTGTTATGCCTTCAGCTTTATTGTTTTTGCTCAGAATTACTTTGGTTATGCATGGTCTGTTGCTATTCCATATAAATGTCTGGATAGTTTTTTCCATTTCTGAGAAAATTGTCATTGGAATTTTGATGGGGATTGCATTGAATCTGTAGATCACTTTGGGTAATATGGACATTTTCACAATGTTAATTCTTCTGATCTAAGAGCATGCAATATCTTTCCATTTTCTTGTGTCTTCAACAGTGGTTAGCAGTTCTCTTCGTAGAGATTTTTCACAACCTTGGTTAACTTTATTCCTAAGTATTTTATTTTTTTGGTGGCTATTGTAAATGGGCTAGCTTTCTTGATTTCTTTTTCTGCTTGTTCACTGTTGAAGTATAGAAATGCTACTGATTTTTGTGTGTTGATTTTATATCCTGCAACTTTGCTGAAATAATTTATCAACTCTAAGAGTTTTTTTGTAGAGGCTTTAGTCTTTTCAATATATAGGACCATATCATCCGCAAACAGGGACAGTTTGACTTCATCTTTTCCAATCTGGATGCCCTTTTTTTCCTTCTCTTCTCTGATTGCTCTGGCTAGTACTTCCAACACTATGTTGAATAGGAGTGGTGAGAGTGGGCATCCTTGTCTAGTTCCTGTACTTAATATCATCCATTCAGGATGATATTGGCAGTGAGCTTATCATATATGGCTTTAATTGTGTTAAGATACTTTCCATCTATACCTAACTTGTAGAGAGTCTTTGTCATGAACGAATGTTGAATTTTGTCAAATGCTTTTTCAGCATCTATAGAGATGATCATATGGTTTTTGTCTTTGCTTTTATTGATGTGGTGTATCACATTTATTGATTTGCATATGTTGAACCAATCTAGCATCCCTGGGATGAATCCCACTTGATCATGGTGTATAATTTTGTGTATGTGTTGCTGTATTCTGTAAGCTAGTATTTTATTGAGGATTTTTGCATCTATATTCATCAAGGATATTAGCCTGTAGTTTTCTATTTTTGATATATCTTTGTCTGGTTTTGGAATCAGGGTGATATTTGCCTCATAGAGTGAGTTTGGGAGAATGGCCTCTGTTTCAATCTTTTGGAACAGTTTGTAGAGAACTGGTATCAATTCCTCTTTGAAGATCTGATAGAACTCTCATGGTTTCTTTATAAGGGTGATGTTTGCCTCATAGAATGAGTTTGGGAGAATGGCCTCTGTTTCAATCTTTTAGAATAGCTTGTAGAGAATTGGTATCAGTTCCTCTTTGAAGGTTTGGTAGAACTCTGCAGTGAACCTCTGGTCCTGGGCTTTTCTTTGTAGGGAGCCTTCTAATAACAGCTTCAATCTCTTTTATGGTTATTGGTCTGTTTGGATTTTCTATATCTTCTTGGCTCAGTTTTGGTAGTTTTTATGTGTCCAGAAATTTATCCATTTCCTCCAGATTTTCAAATTTGTTGGCATATAGTTGTTTATAGTAGTCTCTAATGATTTCTTGTATTTCTGAGGTATCAGTTGTAATACCACCTTTTTCATTTCTAATTTTTGTTACTTGGGTCTTCTCTCTTCTTTTCTTAGTTAACTTTTCTAAAGATTTGTCAATTTCATTTATCTTTTCAAAAAACCAACTTTTTGTTTCATTGATCTTTTGTATCATTTTTCAGGTTTCTATTTCATTTAGTTCTGCTCTGATCTTAATGATTTCTTTCTGCCTACTAACTTTGGGTTTGGATTGTTCTTGTTTTTCTAGTTTTTTAAGGTGAAGTGTTAGGTTGTTTATTTGCCATCTTTCCATTCTTCTGAAGTAAGCATTTAATGTGATAGATTTCCCCTTTAGTACTGCTTTTGCAGTATCCCACAGGTATTGGTATGATGTGTCATTTTTTTCATTAGTTTCAAGAAATTTTTGACTTCCTGTTTAATTTCTTCTTGGACCCATATGTCATTAAGTAGAACGTTGTTTAATTTCCATGTGTTTGTACAGTTTCCAGTTTTGTTTGTTATTGATTTCTAATTTTAATCGATTGTGATCTGAAATAATACATGGAATAATTCCAATTTCTTTCATTGTTGAGACTTGCTTTGTGAGCTAATGTGTGGTCTATCCTGGAGAATGTTCCATGAGCTGATGAGAAGAATGAATATTCTGAGGTTGTTGGATGGAATGTTCTGTAGATATATGCCAAGTCCAAGTGGTCTAAAGTGTTGTTTAGACTTTGTGTTTCTCTACTGATTTTTTGCCTAGATGATCTGTCCAATGTTGAGAGTGGGGTGTTCAGGTCCCCTGCTATTATGGTGTTAGTGTCTATCTCATTCTTTAGATCTAATAGTGTTTGCTTTATAAATCTAGCTACTCCGACATTGGGTGCATATATATCTATGATTGTTATGTCTTCTTGATGGTTAGATCCTTTTATCATTTTATAGTGGCCTTCTTTATTTCTTTTTATGGTTTTTGCTTTAAAGTCTATTTTATCTGATATAAGAATAGCTTCTCCAGCTCGTTTTTCATTTCTATTTGCATGGTATATCTTTTTCTACTCTTTCACTCTTAGTCTATGTGTGTCTTTACAGGTGAGTTGAGTCTCTTGAAGGCAGAATATTGTTGGGTCCATCTTTTTAATCCATTCAGTCAGTCTGTGTCTTTTGAGTGGGGAATTTAATCCCTTTATATTTAGAGTTATTATTGAAAGGTGTTAATTTACTCCTAGCATTTTATTGATTTCTGTTTAGATGTCTTAAATATCTTTTGTTCCTTTCTTTCTGATTTTCTGTTTGTCTTCTGTATTTGTTGGTTTCTTGGGGTGGTAGATAAACTATTTTTTCTCTTTATTGTTAACATTTTTGTTTTACTGGTAGGTTTTGTTCTTTCTTGAGTATTCATGGCAGTGATGGCTGTTTTGCAGGTATCAAACCCAGTACTTCCTTGAGAATTTCTTGTAAGGCTGGTCGTGTGGTAGTGAACTCTTGCAGTTTTTGCTTGTCTGAGAAATATACTATTTGTCCTTCATTTTGGAAGGGTAGCCTTGCTAGGTAAAGTATCCTTGGCTGGCAATTTTTGTCCTTCAGTATTTTGAATATATCATCCCATTCTTTTCTGGCTTTTAGGGTTACTGATGAAAAGTCTGAAGTTAGTCTGATTGGGGCTCCCTTATAGGTAACTTGCCACTTCTCTCTTGCAGCTTTTAAGATTCTCTCTGTCTTTAAGTTTTGCCAGTTTGACTATAACATGTCTTGGAGAGGACCTTTTTGGGTTAAATATGTTTGGGGATCTTTGGGCCTCCTGAATCTGAAGATCTGTGACTTTCCCTATACCTGGAAAGTTTTCTGCTATTATTTCATTGATTACATTTTCAATGCCATTTCCTTTTTCCTCCCCTTCTGGAATACCCATGATTCACATACTTGAGCACATAAAGTTATCTGTTATCCCTCTTAGATTTTCTCCAATTAAAAATTTTTTTTTTCTTTTTTCTGGTCTCCCTGTGTTAGTTCAAACAGCCTGTCTTCAAGGTCAGAAATTCTCTCTTCTGCTTGTTCTAGCCTACTGGTTAGACTCTCTGTTGTGTTATTTCATTGAACAAATCCTTCAGCTCCACAAACTCTGCTACATTCTTTTTCAGGGCATTGATTTCTTTGTACCTTTCTTCTATCAGATCCTGTATATTTTTTCTCATTTCACTGTGTTGTCTGAGTTTTCTTGTATCTCATTTAGTTTCCTTAGAATTGTTGCTCTAAATTCCTTGTCAGTCATTTCAAGGACTTCCTGTTCTATAGGATCTAGAGCTTGAGAGTTATTATTTTCCTTTGGTGGTGATGTACTTTCTTGATTTTACATATTTCTGTTCTCTTTCCTTTGGTGTTTAGCCATTGTGGCAGGGGGTATCATGGTCCACTCATTCCACCCTGTCTGGCCTGGATCCTGAAGGGACTGCCAATTCTGGGCAGTGGGAACTAGCCTGGGCTGGAGTACCATGGTGCCTGCCTGTTCTGGCATGGCTGACTTGTGGTGTGTGGGACCGGCAGCTCTCAGACCTCTCTGGGCATCAGGCACTGGCCTGGGCTGGGGGTCCTGTGGTGCCTGCCTGTTCCGGCGCAGCTGACTTGGGGTGCATGGGCCTGGCAGGTCTCAGACCTCTCTGGGCAGTGTGCACTGGCCTGGACTGGGGGTCCTGTGGTGCCTGCCTGTTCTGGCACGGCTGACTTGGGGTATGTGGACCCATTGGCTCCCAGTCTCTCTGGGCGGTAGACACTGGCCTGGGCTGCGGGTCCCACAGTGCCTGCCTTTTCTGGCACAGCTGACTCAGGGCATGTGGGCCCAGCAGCTCTCGGGCCTCTCTAGGCAGTGGGGACTGACCTGGGCTGGAGGTCCTGTGACTCCTGCCTGTTCCTGCATGGCTGACTTGGGGTGTGTGGGCCCAGTGGCTCTCAGGCCTCTCTAGGTGGTTAGGACTGACCTGGGCTGGATGTCCCATGACTCCTGCCTGTTCCTGCGTGGCTGACTCAGGGCGTGTGGGCCCAGTGGCTCTCAGGCCTCTCTGGGCAGCAGGGACTGGCCTGGGCTGGGGGTCCCGCGGTGCCTGCCTGTTCCAGTGTGGCTCTCAGGCCTCCTGTTGTTGCTTTTTAATAGCTGCAAATTGATTGATTCATCGGAGAGAACGACGCTAGGAACCGTCTACTCTGCCATCTTGACCAGAACTCGACTTATTCATTTCTATGTCTCCTATGCCTCTCATAGAGCCTTCCACCATAGTAGGTGCTCAAGAAACATTTGCTGAATTTATTTATCAATTAATGAGGAGTGAAAAAGAAAAGTAAACTCTATCACAGAAGGGAGAGAGCAGGAGATGACCACTTAATTTGTGTGTGTGCTGAAATTTAAGGATGAGCCCTGCCATACAGCCTTTCAGAGTAACTGTCACCTTTCACAGTATGAAATTCTACCAACTAAAGATTTGATTTCACAGGCTTCTTCGTTTGAAATGTATGTATCTCAGAGTAGTTATGTGGAGGCTAAAAGTTTTTGATATGAAATATAATCAGAGTGTTTTTCTCATCATTCAAGTAAGCACTTTATTTATTTATTTTTTTTGTCTTTTTCCGTGTCCGGCAACGGATCGCAACCCTCAGTGTTGCCCCCATACCGGACCGGGGACCGGCAACGAGATTGCAACCCTCGGTGTTGCTCCCGCGCCTCGCTCAGCCAGTGAGTGGGAACCGGTCTGTATGTGGGATCTGAACCCCCGGGCGGGAGCGCCACCGCGCTTCCCAAGCGGCGCACTATCCAGTGCGCCACCGGGCCGGCCCCAAGTAAGCACTTTAGCCAAGACATAGAAATCTGACTGGCCGATGAAGGAAAGGAGGGAGGAAAAGACCATCTTAAAGCTCTGGCTCTTAGGGGAAAGTGAGGATTTAATCCAGTGCTGAAACTGTGAACTAGACTGTGGCATGAGAATGCCAGCCAGCCAGGGCAATGCTGTCCAATACTGTAGCCACCAGCCACATGTGGCTATTGAGCACTTGAAATGTGGCTTGTGCAACCAAGGAACTGAACTTTTAATTGTATTTACTCTTAGTTAATTTAAATATGGCTAGTGACTAATGTACTGGACAGCACAGACCTTGTGATGCGGGTAAGAATACAGAAAAAAGATAGAAAATGATAAATACAAACTTGCTACTTCAAAATTGCTCCTAAGCTCTATTTGTGTTATTGCACTAATGACTTCTACTCAGTACTTCAGTTTCCAAAGATCTGCATTTATTCTGCATTAATTAGATCTTTATAACAACCTTATCAAGTAATTGTCAGTATCATGATTTATAGATGAGGTTCAGAGAATTCTGTGATTTGCCTAAGGAGACTCAATGGGAAGTGGGTCTAATCACTTAACTCCAAAGCTGTCCAGATGGTATCAAGGAGCCTCACCTCTTCCTTTCAGAAAGAGGAAGTACAGGATGGGTGGGTGCCTTGTTCAGCTCATCATTCTGCCCTGCACAATCTGAGAATATTCAATGAGAATTGGTCTCTCATTTCACTCCATAAGCAACTCACCTACCTGGAATTCAGCTCCTTGGTATTAGGAGTGTTTCCTGGGCTGTGGGACAGGCAGAGCTCATCCCTTCCTTAAACCTGTTTCTGCCCTTTCCCCACTCCCAGGCCTTCAAGTTAAGAGGACAGGAGGCTGGGGAGCTCTCAGAGGTTAGCTTCAAAGTTGTTCTAGATTATGCCTGGTAGTACTTATATGCTACTTATGATATTACTTTGAAATTAAAAAAAAAAAAAAAAAATCTTAAGATCTGACATGCAAATATGCATACAGGACTGAATTTTCTGCATTAGGACAAAAGAGATTTCAAAGACTGCTTGAAGATTATGGGGTCAATGGCAAGGGCAGAGGTATTTCAAATAACTCCTTTTCTGTCTGTCCTTCAGATATACTTTACAGATTTAGAAAACCAGGTATAGGAAGATAAGGGAAATGATGTTTTTATATTTACTGCAAACTTATAAATGTAAATCATCCTAGGCCAAGAGTTCTTAACAAGGCATCAAAATAAATGCAAAAATGAGTGTAACATGTTTGAAATTTTCACTAATAGAAAGTTTTTTTAAAAAAAAGTAAATGAGAATGTGTATACATATGTATCTATTTTTCTCAGGAGGGATCCATAGTTTTCATCAGATTTTCAAACTGAAGGCAATCTTCTAGCTCTTTATTGTCTCTCATGTTTTATATTTTGTTCATTCTCTCATGTTTTATATTTTGTTCACATAGTTCTTGTAAGTAAAACAAATGTTTTTTATATATATATAAAATAAATTATATATAATGTTATATATTTATATATAAAACATTTATATAAATATATATTTATATAAATATTATATAAATATATAATTGTATTTTATATCATATATTTACATATCAAATAAATATAAATACATATAAATATATTTATATTTATATAATATATAATTTTTACAATAGCTTAAAATATATATAACATATATATTTTAAGCTACTGTAATTACATATTATATTATATACATATTTTAACCTATTGTAAATATGTTTTTTTCTCCTTTATATATTCTAACTGGCCATTGATAATATATTTAATAGCTTTTTAAAAGAATTAAAAATTTTTTTCAAATGGTTGGATTTTTTAATTTAAATTTAATTATTAATTACAATTTTATCAATTATATTCAGATTCAATTTCTCCTTTTTAAATTTACTGGGAATTTAAATTTACACACACACACACACACACACACAGTACTATGAACAAATACAGTTGTCTTTTGGTATCCTTGAGGGGTTGCTTCCAGGACACCCTGCAGATACCAAAGTCCGAGGATGCTCAAGTTCCTAGTCTAGTGTTTGCATACAACCTATGCACGTCTTCCTATAAACTTTAATAATCTCTAGATTACTTATAATACCTAATACAATGTAAATGCTATGTAAATAGTTGTTATACTGTATTTTAAAATTTTGTATTATGTTTTATTGTTGTATTGTTTCTGTTTTTCCAAATATTTTCCATCCATGGTTGGTTGAATCCAAGGATGCAGAACCCATGAATATGGAGGGTCAACTGTAGTGAAAACAACCCAAACATCGAAGAGTAAGAGAGCAGTTAAATAAACTGTGGTACATCCATATGATAGAATATAGTGTAGCCTCTAGAAATAATGTTTCTGAAGACCATTTAAACATATGAGAAAATTTCCATGACAGAAAAAAAGGAAGATACAAAACTATACATGCAGTATGATGCTGATTTTTAAAAAAATATTTATAATCACTGCAAAACTGTTGAAAGAAAGAGCCAAAATGTGAACAAAGATGCTACCTGTTTCCTGTAATATACAAGTGTCTCACTTATAATCAGAAAAAAGTTGTTTTTAAAACCTGTCTATGAATATCTAAAAAGGTATTTTACCTTTTAGAGAATAAATTGTAGAGAATAAAATTTGGTGTACAGTAATTCTAATTTGTTAACAGAATTACTCTCCATTATTTTTATTCTGAATATTGGGTCATCATAGTGAATTAAAAATCTACAACTGTGTTATTGCCACATTCTCCTCACTTACTAGTTTTTGCAACTTGTTGCTATATTTCATCACATAAAAGCCAAATAATACTATGACAATTACCAAATACATATACCAACCCCAAAGGGATTTTGTGAAGACCGAATCATCTATGTAGCGAGCTTAACAGTGTCTGGCAGTCTGGCATATAGTGTGTACTCAATAAATGCTAGCTATTAGATTAATACTTATGCTTTCCGTTTGTTCGTTTGTTTCAATTTAACTACTGACACATCTTTTGCCAACTTTTTTTTTTTTTTTTTAAAGGAAATGCAGTAAAGGAAAGCCAGTGAAATTGAACTAGAAGTCAAAGACTTGATTTTTAAGTCCTGGTTCTCTTACATACTTGCCATACGTACTCTGGGCCTCATGATACCTGCTCCGTACTGGTAGTAGGCCTCAGGAAGATCACCCTTCTGGACCTGACCATCCAAGCTTTTGCTACCTTGCAACATGGCTTTCTCTCTTGGCCACCAGACTGTTCCCTAAATTAGCCAGAACTTATAAACACTCAGTTATAAACAAGATGACGCAATATTGTTAAAAGCTGGTGGTCAGAGATGTAAAAAGTGCAATTAGTTTTTAGTGATATAATTTGCAAGAACTAGGTGGGTTATATGAAGTTTATAAAAAGCTACAACTATACTCAGATAGCCCTACACAGACCTGTCCCTCTCTCTGTGGCTGCCTGACAATCAGACCACACAGCCAACAGGTGCCCTAGCTATTATAACATGCTAGTGGAATGGTTATCCCTTCCCTGACCAGAAGAGATAGCCCCAGCCCTCAGAGAAGATGATGGCCACTTCCTTCTCTCTGCCTTCAGCATACATGTGCCAGGCCCTGCCTGGAGGTATAAGGGCTGTAACCCTAGCCATCCCTTGACTGATGACCTGCCCCTTGCTAAGGATTATCAGAAGGCAGCCTGAAGAGCTTGCCTGTTTACTCTTCTGATAAGTCTGCTCTCTGTATAAGGGCCCCCACTGGGTTAGAGGGAAAACATGTGCTTCTAGATCCTCCACCGGGACAGAAAATTGGTCTTTAACTATATTAAAATAGTACTATGCCTACTAACCAATGTTGTAGTAAGGATCAAGTAAACTCCAAAGTGATCTACAAACATAAAAGTAGTAGACAATGGGAACAAGATCAAGAGATCTATAGTACATCATGGTGACTATAGTTAATAACAACATATTGTATAGTTACAAATAGCTAAGAGAGTAGATTCTCATCAGAAAAAAATAATAAAAATGCAGGGCTGGTTCATGGCTCACTTGGGAAAGTGCTGTGCTGACAACACCAAGTCAATGGTTAAGATCCCCTTACTGGTCATCTTAAAAAAAAAAAAAAGATAAAAATGTGAGGTGATTTATATATTAATTAGGCTGATTCAGTCATTCCACAATGTTTGTGTGTGTATACAAACATATTGTATACCACACCAATGTTCATCGCAGCACTCTTTACAATAGCCAAGAGCTGGAATCAGCCCAAATGTCCATCATCGGATGAGTGGATACGGAAAATGTGGTATATCCACACAATGGAATACTACTCAGCTATAAAAACGAATGAAATACTGCCATTTGCAACAACATGGATGGACCTTGAGAGAATTATATTAAGTGAAACAAGTCAGGCACAGAAACAGAAGAGATAACATAGGGAAGAAGACATAACAACTATAATTCCTTGAAGTTGATACGACAAGCAAACAGAAAGGACAGTTTTGGGTGGGAGTGGGGAGAGGGAGGAAGGAGGGGGGTTTCGGTAATGGGCCACAATAATCAACCTCATTGTATATCGATAAAATAAAATTAAGAAAAAAAATAAAAATAAAAATAAAAAGGGTAGTATCAAGTATATTTAGTGACAAAATCTATCTCATAGAGTTGAGAGGATTATATGAGTTGGCCCATAAAAAAAAAAAGATATTGTATACCATAAATATATATAATTTTTATTTGTCAATTAAAAAATTTATAATAAAGAAAAAAATCAAAGGAGGATTGTGTGTAAACAAATGATTATAAACAACTTAACTGAATCAAAATCTGTGCTTCTGTGCCAATTTCATGAATTGGAAGATTCCATATTATTAAGATGTCAATTCTCCCCAACCTATCTACAGATTCAATGCAACTCAATTTAAAATCTCGGTAGGCTTTTTTGTAGAAATCAACAACCTGGTTCTAAAATTTTATGAGGCAAAGGAACGAAATATGTAAAACAACTTTGAAACAGAACAAAGTTGGCACATGCTCCCTCCGTGCAGCTGGTCTGCATGCGTGAGTAGGAGGGACAGGCCTCTCTGACCTTCCCTGCTCACTGTTTCAGTGTGACATCTCCAGCCATGAACTGTTTTGGTACCCAGTTGGTGGGAGCCACAGCGACCCCATTGTCATGGCCAAAAGCCCACAGCAATGAAAACCTCAGCAAAATTCATATGATATCATCAAATTGAATCGAAAGGAAAGAAAGAAGAGAATTTTCCAAGACTAAACAGAAGACTCCAGCAAAGTGGTGCTCAGCAATTCAGGATAAGAGTACAGTGGGGAATCCAACAGAATGCTGGTTTTGGTAAGACACAGAGGGAGAGTAATGCCTAGAAAGACACGTCCTTATGGTGTTATCACTGGCCTTGCAGCTAGGAAAGCAACTGGAATTTGAAAAGGAATTAGTCCTATGAATAGTCCACCTCTAAGGGACAAGAATATAGAATGATATTTTCTAGTGTTAAAAAGAAAGGCAAACCGAGACAAAAGGAAGTGCAGAGGAAACCAGCTGCAGTTCTCAAGAGACCCAAATAGCTAAACAGAAAAAAATAACAGTCCACCTAAATTCACCAGGAGTGGAAATAACAGCTATCAGAAAGACACTGCTCAGGCAACTTTTCTTTTAGAAGAGGCCTGGAAGTTCAGGCCCAGTTGAACACAGAACTGCTAGACGATGTAGTAGCAAAGAGAACTCGTGAATGGTGAACTTCCACCATAGATGGAGGAATTTTGACTGTCTATTCACAATCCTCAAGCAGTGCGGTGCCTGGTATCTCAGAAACCATGATTAACTTGTACTGCTGTACCCTTATTCTTGACAAAACAAGAGCAATCTGATGTAAAGAAAGCTCCTAAAGGTGTTCTCCTACAATTGACATAAATGGTTTTGGAAAATAGCCACGGATGACTTTGAATGAGTGGTTTGAGATCCTGAAGGAACAAAGAGCCACTCTCACATTCAACTAAGGAGGAAGCTGCTTTGTGATTGTGAGGTGGACCCCGTCTCAGAGGGACTTTCGCATGGTGACTCTGTTTGATAAGTTGAATCACTTGAAGAGTTCATCCCAGAAATTCACAAAACTATACTTCAAAATATTCACAAGTCTTGGGCCAGCCCGGTGGCGCACTGCTATAGTGCGCCGCTTGGGAAGTGCGGCGGCGCTCCCGCCAAGGGTTCGGATCCCACATACAGACCGGTTCCCGCTCACTGGCTGAGCGAGGCGGGTGAGCAACACCGAGGGCTGCGATCCCGTTGCCGGTCCCGGTCCGGTACGGGGGCGACACTGAGGGTTGTGATCCGTTGCCGGACCAGGAAAAAAAAAAAAAAAAAAAAAAAAAAAAAAATTCA
>NW_007726125.1:1106234-1124648 GCF_000696425.1 Galeopterus variegatus
CACCAAGCCAAGGGTTGAGATCCCCTTACCGGTCATCTTTAAAAAAAAAAAAAAAAAAAAAAATGTAAAAATAATGCCCTGAATGAATAACAGAGATTATACCTATCTGTTCTTAAAATCTGTTCTCAAGGATTTCATGGTTGTCCCCAACACAACAGTTCTCTATCTGACTTCTTTGGCTCTTCATGCAGCAGAAGGAAGACAGAAAGATAGACTATTTTCATGATAATGGTATTTAGGATCTCATTAACTTCCAGTTTTTAGACTTTGCCATGGTAAATCTTGGTCTTCAGAAATATGAAGACTGATATTAACAGTCTTAAAATATTAACACTGTCTCTGATCCTTTAATAGTGGTGATGTACTAAGTGCAGTTGCCTTTTTCTTCATTAAAGGTATTTTTTTTTCCTTTTTGTCTTTTTTACTGACCGGTAACGGGATCGCAACCCTCGGTGTCACACCCGTACCGGGGACCGGCAACGGGATCGCAACCCTCGGTGTTGCGCCCGCACCACGCTCAGTCAGTGAGCGGGAACCGGTCTCCACATGGGATCCGAACCCTCGGCGGGAGCGCCACCGCGCTCCCAAGCGACGCACTCTCCAGTGCGCCACCGGGCCGGCCCCATTAAAGATATTTTTAAAATTTACTAGAATTCCATTTGGGATTTTAAGATTTATGGGAATATTTGGAATTTGGTTCATTCTCCAGGTAGTGTTAGGTTAATCCCCCCAACTTGTATATCTTTAGTGTTGTGGTTCTAGGCATCGGTCTCATTTTAAAATGTTGGTACTGAAAGGCTGTAAATGCATATTTACAAAGTTATCTGATAGGGCGTTGGAGGAAAAGGTCTAATGTTAAAATCTGACAGTTTGTGTTTAGTAAGTGAAGAAAGCATGAGAGGAAGTAACAAGTTAAAGGACAGGTAACTGAGGTGCAAAACTTTAAAACCCAGGCCATAGGTGTACTGTTAGTCATAAAGTCTTAGACTTTCTTCTTATTCAAAAAGTTAAATTGTATAAGCTTTTAAGCTTCTAAATGAAACAATTTACAGCTCCAGAAACAAAAATATAGCTGTACATACGTCACAAAGAAAAATGCAAAGTTGCAATATAGCTACATTGCACCTTTCACTTTGATTTCTTGTATGGTACAAAGTTCAGACATTTGTTGGGATAGAAGGGTTTTTTTCCCCCTTCTGGAGAGGTGGAAGGAGTTAGTCTGTTGTGCTAAGAAAGTGCTAAGTGTCCTCAGTTAGTTGTGTACTGTAAATTATGGTATAAAGCCAAAATGCAGCCAAATATTCCAGCTAAAAGTTACAGGTTTTGTCATTTCAAAGCCTGACCTTTTGGTTTGCTATAATGATGAAACCTCTAAGTAGGTATTAGTTTCTCTGAAGTATATTATTAATGTTGACTTTTCCTATAAAACAAAACAAAACATGAAGTTATTGTCCTGCCTGCCTTGCACTGTATATTAGATTTCACTCTCTCATCTTCCTTGGGTTACTTATTGGTTTATGCTAGCCATGGAAAGCTATCAATATCAGTTTCATGCTTATACCAAAGAATTAAATCTGATCATTAATATCTGATATTTTGCCAGTACTTCTACTGACAAGGGTTATAGGAAGCCAGTCACAGAGCTGAAAATAAACTATAGTCTCTCCTTACCTATTTGGTACTTTTCACAGAGGCCAACTCATTGCAGAACATTTTTGCAAGTATGAATGCTTATATCTGATCCAGGAACAATACATTTTAGACTGGTTTAGAATCACTGGCAGCTTATTTTAAAACACAGGAAAAACAACTGAGCATGAGTTTACTGTCTTTAGAACAGTTTATGAAAATATGGTATAAAGTTGTTCTCATTTTCCTGTTATTTTAAATATTATTGTATGGAGCTATTATTAATGCCATTTTTTGAAAACCTTAAAAATCGCCCCAAATATTGATATTAAGTGCATCAAACAACAAAGTGTCTCTTGCTTTTTGTGCCTCTGTAATTTATTTATTATTTTTTTCTTTTCTTTCTTTTTTTTTTTTTGGCAGTTGGCCAGTACAGGGATCTGAACCCTTGATCTCGGTATAATCAGCACCACGCTCTCCCAAATGAGCCACCAGCCCTAATTTTCTTTTTAAGTACAAAATTTTTCCTTTGGTGGGCCGGCCCGGTGGTGCACTGCTACAGTGCGCCGCTTGGGAAGTGCGGCGGCGCTCCCGCCGAGGGTTCGGATCCCACATACAGCCTGGCCGCTCACTGGCTGAGCGAGGTGCGGGCACAACACCGAGGGTTGCGATCCCGTTGCTGGTCCCGGTCCGGTACGGGCGCGACACTGAGGGTTGCGATCCGTTGCCGGTCACGAAAAAAGACAAAAAGGAAAAAAAAAATTTTTTTTCCTTTGGTACAACTAAATTAAAACTCTTCAGTACTAACATGTTGTATAAAAACAAAACAATATACTTTGTTGGAGGAAAATTTCCTTTCTTGGAATGCGGTTGTAGTCATTCTTGTTTGGTTCTTAAGAGTTTTGTGGGGTTTTCTGTTTGTTTGTTTTTTTTTAAAGATGACCAGCAAGGGGATATTAACCCTTGACTTGGTGTTGCCAGCACCACGCTCACACAGTGAGCAAACCGGCCATCCCTATATGGGATCCGAACCCGTGGCCTTAGTGTTATCAGCACCGCACTCTCCCGAGTGAGCCACGGGCTGGCCCGAGCTTTGTGTTTTTTAAAACAGGATGCAACTTAAAATTTCCTTTGCATCAAGGTGTATGCAAAACACTGATGCCATGCATCACAAAATGAAAGTATGTATTTAATGAAGGGGTGCCTTACACTGTACTTTTTGGTGTTTTTTTAGAAAGTTATGTTTAGATCTATTCTAAAGCTGTTCGTTTTTAATGAAGTGTTACAGGTTTCAAAAACTATCTCATTCTTAGCTAAAAAGATGGAGTTGTGGTTTTTAAATTGTTCCATTGCAAATAATTTTGTAGTGATTATTTGTATTTATAAGTTTTAGGATTTGAAAATTCACCTACCAGCTAAATTGGTAAATCAATCTAGACTCTTATATTGGCATCCCTTTAACTGACTTTTGCCTATTTTATTCATAGCTCCAAAAGGAGGTAGCCAGGAGGAATTAAAAAAGAGAATCAGGTGCTGGCTGGTCAGCTCAGTTGGTTAGAGTACAGAGTTGTAACACCAAGGTCATGGGTGCAGATCCCCATACTGGCCAGCCGCCAAAAAATTAAAAAAAAAAAAAAAAACCCACGGAGAGAATCACATTTACTTAGAATGCAGAATCTTAGGCCTTTAGAGATCATCCAGTTTAATCTCTCTTTTTACATTAACTGAGGCCTAACATTTTCAAGACCTATGTGAGAGTCATTTTTTGAGCTCAGATCTTCTAATTTTCAAGTGATAAACTGCTTCTGTAAATCGAACATCCAAAGAAAGTAGAGGAATGGTGTGTGGCTTGTCAAATATCTAAGAATTGGTAATAGTCATGATTTAGCGTTAGTAGCATGGTAAGTAAATCTCTACCAGTGATGATTATAACACTTTATTGCTTTGTTACTCAAGTTAGGTAGACCTATTAGAAAAGGCCAGTGTTTCTAATCAGACACTACGTATTTTTATTAACAGGCATAAATTTTCACCACAATTTAAATTATAAGCAAAGCATAAAATACTTCTATGTATGAAGAAACCTGTAGGCCTCATTGCCCAATGGTTAGTTTTTGTTATAATAGGTATGTATATCATTATATTCTGCTGTAAACAGCTTTGTAATTCACATAATATGTAGTTTCAGGGTAATTCTTGTTCTTTGTTTCTACTGTTAGAGATAAGGGTAAGAAAAAATACCTCACTTGGCACTACAGAGAATGAATATCATATATTCTAAATGCAGGCAATATAAAAAAAAATGATTTCTTTATTTCTGATTGCTAGACCTTTCAACTTTCATCAGAATTATATGATTATTTGTTTATTGCCACCGTAAAAAAAAATTAAGCATGTGATTTAAGTTTCCCTTTAAAGAGATACCTTTTTTAATAGATCGATTTGGAGTTAGTATCTCTTTAAAAATTATACTTCAATAAACCCAAAGCATTTATGATAAGAATTCTGGACTACTGTGGACTGATAATAGGAATTTAAAGATTTGCTTGGAAGAATGTAAGCATAATCTCATCTGTAAATATCCACTTATATACTCATATAGCTACATACTATTACTTGCAGCCATTTTAATACTGTTTAATAAAATAAATAAATAAATAAATAAACAAATAAAGATTTGCTTGGAAATTGTAGACTTCCAGTGTCTTTTTTTTTTTTTTTCCTGCCATTACAGTTTATTTTCTACCTGAAACCTATTCAACAAAAAGCTTGGTAAAATAAGCAAATGTAATGCCATTCTGGGACTGAAATTCGTTGTTATGAGTGTATTTGCATGAGGTATACCAATGTTTAAAGATGGAAAGAAAGCTGTTTCTCTAGTGTGTGTGTTTAATCTCTATTTCTTCTATTTCCACTTTCCTCTAATGAGAAGAAAATCACATTGTCTGAATTTTCTTGTCTTGGTTAAAGTTTTAAAAAGTCAATTAGTGTTTTTTATTAAAGGAGTAAAAAAGGGAAGGGAAAAAAAAGAAAGAAAAAGAACAAAGTTGGAGGTCTATCACTACCTGATTCCAAGCCTTCCTATAAAGGTGCAGTAATCAAGACAGTGTGGTATTAGGAAAACGACAGACAAAGAGACCAATGGAACAGAATAGAGTCCAAAAATAGATAACACACATATGGTCAACTGATCTTCAACAAAAGTGCCAAGGCAATTCAATAGAGGAAAGAAACTCTTTTCATCAAATGGTGCTGGAACAATTCAACATCCCTATGCAAAAAAGTGGGCCTCAAACCCATACTTTGTACCACATAAAAAGATTAACTCATAATTACCTAACTATAAAACCCCAAACTATAAAACTTCTAGAAGACGACATAGGAAAAAAATCTTTGTGACCTTGAATTAAGCAAAGAATTCTTAGATAGACACAAAAAGCACAAATCATAAAAGAACAAAATTGATATACTGGACTTCATCAAAATTTAAAACTTCTGGGCCGGCCTGGTGGCGCACTGCTACAGTGCGCCACTTGGGAGTGTGGCAGCGCTCCCGCCGAGCGTTCGGATCCCACATACAGACCGGCCGCTCACTGGCTGAGCGAGGTGCAGGCGCAACACCGAGGGTTGCGATCCGTTGCCGGTCACGAAAAAAGACAAAAAAAAGGAAGAAAAAAAAAAATTTTAAACTTCTGCTCTTCAAGACCTTGTTAAAAAAAATAAAAAAAACAAGCTACAGGCTGGGAGAAAATATTTGCAAAATAAATATCTGATAAAGAATTGGTATCAAAAAATGTAAAAACTCTCTCACAACACAGTAATAAGAAAATTAATGATTCAATTTAAAAACTGGATAAAATATTTGAACATGTAGTTCATCAAAGAAGATATAAGAATATCAAGTAGCATAAAAAAAGATGCTCAACATCATTAGTCATTAGGAAAATGCAAATTAAAATCAAGAGATACCACTACACACGCACTAGCATGACCAAAATTTTTAAAACTAAAATACCATCACTTCACACTTCTGATAATAGGATGGCTACTATCAAAGCAAGGGAATAACAGGCACTGGCAAGGGTGTGGAGAAACTGGAACCACTGTATATTGTTGTTGGGAATGTAAATTGGTGTAGCTGCTACAGAAAACAGTATGGCAGTTCCCTGAAAAATTAAAAACAGAATTACCATGTGATCCAGCAATCCCACTTCTGAGTATATACCCAAAAGAATTGAAAGCAGAGTCTCAAAGGGGTATTTGTACACCTTGGTTCACAGCAGCACTATACACACCAAGAGGTGGAAGTAACCCAAGCGTCCATCAGCAGATGAATGAATATACAAACTGTGGTATACACATACAAGGGAATATTTTTCAGCCTTAAAAAGGAAAGAATTCCTGTCACATACTATAACGTGAATGAACCTTGAGGACATTATGCTATGTGAAACAAGCCAGTCACAAAAAGATAAATAGCGTATGATTTCACGTACATGAGACACCTAGAAGTCAAATTCACAGAGACAGAATGGTGGTCAACAGAGGCTGGGAGAGGGAGACATGGGGGATTGTTGTTTCATGGGTATAGAGTTTCAGTTTTGTAAGTTGAAAAAGTTTCAGAGATTGGTTGCACAACAATATGAATGTACTTAACACCACTAAACTGTACACTTAAAAATAGTTACGACTGCAAATTTTATGTTACGTGCTTTTTACCGTAATTTAAAAAACCCCAAACTCTGAAATACCAAGTGCTGAAGAAGATGGGTCACTGGAACTCACATATATTGCTGGTGGGAATGTGAAATAGTATAGCTGCTTCGGAAAACAACTTGGTAATTTCTTATAAAGGTAAAGTTAAATATACACTTACAATATGATCCAGCAATTCCACTCTAGGTATTTACACAAAAACTGTATGTGAATGTTTATAGTGTCGTTACTCATAATTGCCAAAAGGTGGAAACAATCCAAATGCCCATCAACTGATAAATGGATAAACATTCATACAATGGAAAACTACTCAGCAATAAAACGAATGAACTACTGGTAAATGCAATGTAGTGGATTGAATTATGTCCCCTAAAAAAGATATGTTCAAGACCTAACCCCCAGAACTTGTGAATTAACCTTCTTTGGAAACAGAATCTTGCAGATGTAATCAAGTTAAGATGAGGTCATACTGGATCAGGGTGGGCCTTAAATACAATGACCGGTGCCTTTATAAAAGAAGGGAAAGGGAGATTTGGACACAAAGACACCAAAACAAAAGAAGATCATGTGACAACAGAGGCAGAGAGTGGAGTGGTGGAGCTACAAGTTAAAGATTGCCAGCAACCCACAGAAGCTAGGAAGAGGCAAGAGAGGATTCTTCCCGAGAGCATTCAGAGAGCATGGCACTGCTGACACCCTGGTTTTATACTGCTGAACTCAGAACTGTGAAAAAATAGGGATGGCGAGTTAGCTCAGTTGGTTAGGGTGCAGCCTCATAATTACAAGGTCACAGGTTCGGATCCCTGTACTGGCCAGCCGCCAAAAAAAAAAAGAAAAGAAGTTTCCATTGTTTTAAGCCACCAAGTTTGTGGTACTTTGTTATAGCAGACCTAGGAAACTAATACATGCAACAACTCAGATGAACCTCAAATGCAATATGTGAAGTGGAAAAAAAAACTCAAAAGACTATATGCTTTTGATTCTGTAGATAGGACTCTGGCAAAGGCAAAACTACAAATTAGTCATTTCTACAGGCTGGACGTGGGGGATGAAGATTGATTGATTAAAAGGACACAAGGGAACTTCTTGGGGTGATGGAACTTTTCTATATCATAATTGTGGTGGTGATTATATCTTATAGAACTGTATACCTAAGAATGTTAAATTGTTTTAAATTTAATTATGTAAATTATACTTCAAAAAAGTTTACTTATAAAGAGAATCTGTGATTCTGGGATTCCCTTTTTTTCTGAGTTTGTCTAGAGTTTTTCTCAGTTTGGAAGAGGGCTCCTACTGGCCTAATCAGGGATAATGTGAACATCAAAATAAAACAGTTATAGATTATAACCCATTGAATAAAACAGGAAACCCTAAAACCATATACAGAGAGAAATAAATAAACATATAAATCAAAAGTTTAGTGAGGATCAGGATAAAGTGCCTCCTCACTAAATATTTATTCATTACAAAGGGGAAAGGAGTAACTTTAGAGAAGAGAAGCTTGACATATACCACTTTAAAGTTTATTAAAAAATGAAAGGGAACATATTCAGTAACAAAACAAATCAATATCACACACTGAATGAAACATAACAACAACATCACTTCTGTGTAATTCCTACCCAAGATTCATAACCTGAATCTAATCACAAATATGCATCAGACAAATCTCAACTAAGGAATATTCTATAAAATAACTGGTTTGTAATCTTCCAAAGTGGCAAAGTCACAAAAGTCAAAAATACTTTTTTTAATGTCAAAAATAAAAGACTGAAAAACTATTCTAGGCTGAAAGAGTCTACAGAAAATGATACCTAAATACATGTGATTTTGAATGTGACTCCTTTTGCTATAGAGGACAGTGACCGGACATTCCTTGAAACCTGAACGAGGTCTGAGGATCAGATGGTAATATGTATTACTGTTAATTTTTTGATGTTGATGGCTGTATTTTGGTTACACAGGACAATGTCCTTGCTTGTAGGAAAAACACAATGAAATATTTTGGAGTACTAAGGCATCAGGTCAGCGACTTATTCTCAAGGGGAAAAAAAGTTATTTGTACTGAACTTCCAACTTTTCTGTAAGTTTGTGACTGTTTCAAACTAAAAAAAAAAACTTAAAAAAAAATCCTGGGAAGGCCAAGGATTATCACTTTATTTCATTCCCCAATGCAATGGGAAGAGGGTATCATAGTAAATTCTGCATTCCTCTAAAGCTGACAATAAAATACCACAAAATCAGGATCTCAAACACAGCAAATTTTGACAATACTCTATTTTCTGAAGCATTCAATCCAGCACAAAGCAGAGACCTAGTTATTTATATTCCAAATGATCCAACAGGCTAATATATAAGACAATTTGATCTATAACAGTAAATCTCTGATATAGGCAGTATTATAGTGATAATAAAATGCCATTATATTAAAGATGAGATTCCAGTATATAGGGTACCAATCTGTTCATATTATACTTTTTCTAATCATCATTATATTTAGAGTTCCTATTAGCATTTTTAAGTGGAATTCCCCAATAATACATTTGCTTTACTTGACATCATCAAACAAATGACCCCAGTTTCTACAACAAAGAAATAAGACAGTGATTTTAAAATGGAGAGGCATCCCAATGAGTCAAGTGATGCTTCATCTTAAAGTTTAGGTCTCAGGGGCTAGCCAGTTAGCTTACTTGGTAGAGTGTGGTGTGGATGACACCAAGGTGAAGGGTTTAGATTCCCTTACTGGCCAGCCGCCAAAAAAGTAAAAATAAAAATAAATGAAGTTTAGATCTCAGTCTTAACACCAAATCTTAAATTGTGTAATTCTAATTACAGACTCCTAATTTTTCAGCAACTAGGATATCTAAGTAGGTCTAATTTGGATCTTAACAACAGTACCATATACCATTGTCTAAAACACCAATTCGACATTGTTTTACAAGGCTCTTCAGTGATAGGAATGATTAAAGCACCCTCTGACAGTGCACTAATCTAGATGCAAATAGGCCATTTATCTATGCCTTAGATCTGCACTGTCCAATGTGGTAGCCACTAGCCGCACGAAGCTGGGGAAATGTGCCTAGTCTAAACTGATATGTGTTTTAAGTGTAAAATACGTAACAGATTTCAAAGACTCAGTACAAGAAAAATGAATGTGAAATATCTAATGTTTTTTATAGTGATTACATGTTGAAATGATCAAATTTTGGATATATTGGGATAAATAATTATTTAAATAATTTACATAATATAAAAATTAATTCCACCAGTTTCCTATTCTTTAGTGTGGCTACCAGAAAATTTTAAATTACATATGTGGCTCACATTATATCTCTACTGGACTATGCTGCCTTAGACCATTTGTGAAATAACACTATCTTATGCTATAGAAACTATGAAAGAGAATATTGACGGACTTCCCAGAAGAACACTCACCTGTACCTAGACCCAGTTTATCCTTCAAGAGTAAATACTTTTAGGGATAATCTTTGCCTATCTTTTTACACTTCATTCAGCTTGAAGAAAGTACATATACGGAGGTACCTGAAACTCTGATGCACTGCTCCGCAGCTGGCTCACATTTGGTAAGGATCCTCCATGGTACTGTGTAAGGCGCAGTTGCTGAAGCTTCTGAAATTGAACCTGGAAACAAAGCAATTTCAAGAATATTAAGAGATGACAGAAGAGATCTGAAAGAAGCACCAAAGTGTGGTATTTGTAGTGGAATGGTTCAAGAATAAGTCTTGGTTCCAATTTCCTCTCTACTTACATGATCACAACTTTCAGGTTTCCAGTGCTTTCTGGTTTTTGATTATCTATGGAAAGAATTCACCCACATTCCAAATGTCCCATGTGCCACGATGGTAAGGTACTCCTGCAAGGTCTTTCAGTGTGCATGTGAAGGCATGTAGACACATTCTTTAATAGCAATAAAAGAATTTCTTAAAGAAAAATTAAGCTACTATCTATGACCTTAACACGTGAACTGTTTTCCTTTCTATGCTCTTTTCTAGTTTCCATTTACATTTATGTGTAATAACCCCACAGTTGTGATCATAAGAACAATCTTGCATGTTTATATCATAAGCTTTCTCTATGTTATTACATAATCATTTTTAATGGCTACATAACATTTCTTATTCTGAATTATTTCCTTAGAACACATTCTAAAGAGTGATTACTGAATCTCTGGATATGGGCCTTTTGGTGGCTCTCAATACATACTGCCAAAATGCTTTCCCAAAGGGTTTACCAATGTACATATGAGAAAACAGTTTCACCAAAAAACTCACTAACATTGGATATTATCATTAATTGGGGTAAGGAAGGAGGCCAATGCAACAGGTATAAAACAGTATCCCACTGTTTTAATGTCTTTCTTCTGTAAGTTCTTCCTTACTTCATTTTTCAAAAGGCAGTAAACTGGTTACAGCTCTTGTAAATCCCAAAGTGGTCCGATCTGGTCTTTAAGAGTTCTGTTTCTAAAATAATAAATTAGCTCTGTGGTTACATAACCCTTGGCACATATAATTCATATAAGGAAGAAAGGGTTTATGGATGAGAGCGCTGAGGCAGATTTTTACCCTTTCATTACTATCTTTGTGTAATAATAATAAAAACTACCAGATCGGAGCCCCGAGGATTAGCCAGTTGCTGTCCTCAGACGCTTCATCCCTAACCATCACATCATGCACCCGCTTTCACAGACCTGGAGACCCAGACTCAGGGAAGTTTAGTGACCTGCCCACGGTGGCACAGCTAGCAGGAGGTCAAGCCACAGCTGTCTAACTCCAAGTCCACATTCCTATTTTCTGCCACATTCTTTTACTTTGTTCCATTTCTCCTTCAATGATCATACTGTTTAGAAACTCAAAAAGGTGAAGTTTGTTTAACCAAAAGCATTGTTGAGCCTAGGGAAGCTCTCTAATTCTCTTTTGTTTTGTTTTTACATTTGTTTTTTTTTTGTTTTTTTTTCTTTTTTTTCCTTTTTGTCTTTTTTTCATGTCCGGCAACGGATCGCAACCCTCAGTGTCGCGCCCGTACCGGACCCAGACCTGCAACGGGATCGCAACCCTCGGTGTTGCTCCCGCACCTCGCTCAGCCAGTGAGCGGGAACCGGTCTGTATGTGGGATCCGAACCCTCAGCGGGAGCGCCGCCGCGCTTCCCAAGCGGCGCACTGTAGCAGTGCGCCACCGGGCCGGCCCGTTGTTTTTACATTTGTTATAAAAAATGTCAAATATATACTTGTACAAAATAGAGACTAGTATAATGAAACCCCATCTATCCATCCTACAGCTTCCACAATTACCAACTTATGTCCAATCTTGTTTCATCTTTATCCCCCAATACTCATAATGCCCCACTGAAAGAAATCCCAGACATCGTGTCATTCCATATTCAATATGCACCTCCGAAAGTTAAGGACTCGTATCCACTTGGAAATTTTAAAGGCATACAAAACCTTTCGGTGGCCTTAACTTCCTAATACCTGCTGTATTTGATTTTTCAAACATACTGCATGGGGAGATGGTTACAATGTATTAATCAAAACCCAGATCTGAGAGTCAAATATGAGAAAGGAGACACAGTAAGCTTTTTCCATCTATGAGCTGAGTTATAAGAATAAAGTTTCTCAGCTTTCAATCTTAATGTTCTAAAAGCACTTATCAGAAGCATTTGACTCTCTATTCTTGATATTCTCTATACAAAATCCTCAGCAACATTTATTTTAAGCTTTTGATTGCTTTTTTGAAGGATTAATCCACCCATTTATTTACTTTATACAAAAACTTAAGGGCTAACCATTTAGCTCAGTTGGTTACAATGCAGTGTTATAACACCAAATTTGGAACCCCATGCCCCCAGCCACCAAAAAAAAAAAAAAAAACAAACTTAAAACAAAAACTTGTGTGTCAGACACTATGCCAGGCACTGGCTTACTGACATGAATACATGCCAAAGTTCCTGCCTTCAGAGAGTTTACACAACTCCTACCCAAAAGCTGTGACACTTCAACAAGGCTAAGTTCTAAATCCTGTTAGAGATGTGCCTTCAGCTGAGCTTAAGGCTCTCTCAGAGTCCCCCATAACTGCTCTCCCTCCTAAAGTGCCTGTTTCCAGAGCTTTCAGAGACTGATGCACTACAGTGAAAAGAGCACTGGACTTGGAAGACCTGCCTTTGTAACCTGGAGCTCCCATGTGGTTGGGCAAATTATTCTGGAGCCTCCTTAACAAAGATGATGCGAGAAGTAAGAGAGAACAGACATGACAATGATATGGAAAATATAAAGCTCTGGACAACTTCTCAAGATATTATCCTTATGCTGATATTCTCAGCTACCTCTTAAAACCTTGAATTATTTTGATATTTTCTTCTTTTGAAATTTAGAATCTCTGAGCTAGAAAAACCCTTGAGACTGTATTCAACATTCTCATGTTTACAGAGATGACAATGAGGACCAAAGAAAGATTACCCTAAAGCAGAGGCCACACACTAGCAGCCCATGGGCCACTTTTAGCCTAGAAAGAGTTCTGTTTGACCCACAAGATGTGGACCCGTGCAGTGTTTAAAATTTCAATTTTAAAAATTAGGAGACTGCATAAAAACCTGGATTTCCAACTTCTCTTGATTGAAAGATCATACAACACTGAACCCATGTTATGTATGGCATGGTAACACAGACAGAGCTGAGAAGTGGCTGCCCCTTAGACAGGGCTTGGGTTCTCCTCTTTGCCCCAAGTCCTTCCTATACCTTAGTATTCCTCTACTATGGTCCAGGATCAGCTACCATTTATCATCTAACTTTCCTGACCTGCCTCACCCTGTAACTTTAGTTAACCTTTGGCCTACAGTCACACATTTTAGTGGAATTTCCTTTAATGACCATATGAAATGAGACTCAAGCCTCATTAATTCCTTTTTTTTTTGTTTTGGCAGTTTGCTGGTATAGAGAACCGAACCCCTGATCTTGGTGTTACAACACTACGCTCTAACCAAGTGAGCTATCTGGCCAGCCCCTAATTCCTTTTTGAAAAGTCTAACAATAGTGAACACAATCCCAATCAAAATCCTAGCAGGTCTTTTTATAGAAATTGACAAGACAATCCTAAAATTTATGGATATGCAAGTGATCTAGATTAGTCCAAGCAATTCTTAAAAAGAGCTAAGTTGAAGGACTTAAGTTACCTGATTTCAAGACTTACCAGAAAGCTATAGTAATCTAGACAGTCGACTAATGTCAAAAAAAGAGATGCGTAGATCAGCGAAACAGAAAAGAGAGCCTAAAAATAGATCCACACATATGTGGCCATTTTGATTTTTGACAAAAATGCCTAGCAATTCAGTGGGAAAAGAAAAACCTTTTCAACAAATGCTGCTGATACAACTGGATATCCTCAAGGAAAACAAAAGCAGCTGAGCATATAGACATTCAGTGTGACAGCCAGATTCAAACCCCACCTCTGCCACTTATCAGCCATGCAACTGAACCTCTCTAAATCTGTTCGCTCATCCACAAAATGAGGAAAACTCTAGAGAGACACAACATAGGGTCATTTTGAGAACTACATGAGATTAACACATGCAAAGGGATTAGCACAGAGCCTGGCAAAGGGAGAACACTCAATGTTTAGCCCAAACCTAATCTTTCTAGTCTTCTCTACTCCTCTCTCAGAGGCCTCATTATTCTATAACGTACCTATTGTTTGTTTATATTATAATGGCTCTTCCCAAATACTCAAAGCCAAATTAACACACTCCAGGTTGATGCAGTGTTTATCCCGTGGTTTCTCAACACAAGTTGCCCTTCACAGCCAAACTTCTTGAACAAGTTTCCAACCCTGTCTCCATTTCCTCCCATCCACTCCTCAATGCCTCATAACCTGCCTTCTACCAGCACCCTGTGAATGCAGCACCTCTCACCAGGGCTACTGATGCCCTCCACATGACTAGGCCAAAGGACACATCCTTTGTGTCAGACCAAGTCAGCAGCACTGGGCTCAGCTGGTCGACATTCCCTCCTCTTCACAAAAATCCTCCTGGCTTTTCTCCAGTCTCTCTGGCTGCTCTTCTGTCTTCTCTGCTAACTCCTCCTCCTCCTCCACCTCCCCTTTAAATGGTGTAGCTCCTTAGGCTTCTCCTAGGCCCTCTTCAGGTTTTACTTTATAGCAGGGTCACAAACTCAAATGCCTACAGTTGCCAAGGAGGGAAGATAAGTAAATGGAGCAATATGGAATCACTGTGAAAAATACCATAGGGAGTGGTATAAAAATACCGTGGGGACTGTGGCAAACTTAAGACCACATACATGCCCTATCTGAGGGGCAGCCACTATTCAGTTCCAGGCAATTACTGCCATGCAGAAATGTGGGGTGGATGCTGCTAGATTATCTCATTTTTCAAAAAAAAGCCAGAGTCCAGATTTTAATGTAAAATCCCAATATTCACCATAGGCCCTAATATTTAAAAAAAGAGAGAGAGAAAGAAAGAAAAAGAAAAGAAAAACACACACATTTGGGCCCAAAACAAAAACATCAGAGGACCAAATACAGAATGAAGGCCACCAGTTTGCAATAACGGTTCTACAAATTCTTTCTAGGCTGCTGAATCTATTTCTGTGGCTATACCCCAAAGATTATCAAATTTATATCACTAGCCCAGCCTTCCCTCCTGAGCTCCAGGACCATGAAAACATCTGCCTGCTAGACCATCTCTACTTACATGCCTCACAGGCACCTCAAACTCAAAATCTCCCCACAGCCAAACCCTGCTCCTGCCAGTGTTCCACTTAAGGAAGGGCATCCTGAAAAGGCTCAAGACTGAAAGCTGGGGATCATCCCTGAGCCCTCCCTCATGCTCACCTCCCTCACCTGCTCACCAAATCCAGTCCTTTCCACCTCCTCAGTATCAATCGGTTCACTTCTCTGCTTCTCATCACAACCACCCTTGTCTATGCTACCATCACATCTCCTAGAATAGTATTTCTGCTGCCTCCTCCTCTATTCTACCCACCATTCTGGAGCTAAAGGAGATTTTTCTTTTTTTTTTTTTTAACGCAAGTCTCCCCTGATTCTACCCCTTCAATGACTTTCCATTGTCCTTAGGATCAAGTCCCAAACCCTGTGTCTATAACCTGATCCCTGTGAAGGTCTCCAGCCTCATCTCAAATCACCCTCCTCATCCCTTGCTAAACCTCTGTTCTCTAAGTCTGAAACATACTCCCTCCGCCAACGCATACACCCTCAAATGCCTCCCCCACTCCCACTGATCTTTTAGGCCACTAAACGAGGAGAGGACTCCCTGCCATCATGCCCAGAGCTCCATCTACTTCCCCTTTTGAACATTCATCAAAATGTGTCCTTACTTGTTAAATGAATGTATTTCCCATTAAATTCTAAAATCCATGAAGAAACTGTGTTTTGCTTGCTTACTACTATATCCCCAGTGCCCATCCTAACCCCTGGCATACACCAGGGACTCAATAAGTATTTGTTGAACAAATTAATATCTTCGAAGGGAAGCACGATGTCTTTACTCCCCTCCCTGCAGAAGCACACACATCCCATTAACCACACAGTAGGCACTCAAGTACTGACAAATGAATACCTTAAAGAATGAACAACAGAACAGCCTCTTTCCAGGAATACCTGCCTCCATATTCTTCCCTCTCCTTACCAACCCAGGCACCACCACTCAACTATCCTTCTAGCACTTCCTTCTCAATTTCTACTGCTTCCTGATAAGGTTCAATCTCTAACCCTAGAGTGAATAATTCTCCATAATCTAGTCCATCCCACCTACTAGGCAAATAGGATTTAACTCCAACTATGAAGGATTGGCTGTGATTATATAGAAAAGGACTTGAAACCCAACATAGGCTCAGAGGGAAAAAGCAGAGTACCTAGATTAAATAGCAATGTCTGCACCATCGATTAGCATGTCTGCCAAGGGCTGGTAAAGTCAGTTTATCTGCCATCCAGTTACCAATTATGAACTAGATAGATTCTTTTCCAACTGGGATCTTTAGATCCTTGGAGGTTCACAGACACATGCTTGGGGATCTTACACTTCTCAATTTTGTGATTTCTTTATGAAAATAACACTTAAAATTTTAATAACCAAATATTAGTAGGCAAATTCAGTGTTATCATTGGCATATGTGTTTATGAATACAGTGGAGCCAAGCAGTATTACTTTACCTGCAATTGCCCAAGGAGAAAACACAGGCAGAATTAACATGTATATGATTCCCTGTACCACGTAAAGGGCAAAGTGACATTATAATTTTGTAGTAATTAGAATAAAGTGGTGACTGAATTATCACAGGGGCCACAGTTGATTAAGCTTGTTAAATTCAAGAGAACCTGAGCTACAGCAATTAGCACCATATTCACACTGAGAGCCTCAATTCAGTTCAGCAAAATAGCATTTGGCACATTAAATTCATGTTAATATGGACTAACTGCATTTGTAACTGGTTGGATTTATTTTGTGCACATGTTTTGATTTATGGTTGTATCAGAGAAATAAGCAAAGAAATTTATATACAAGTTTATGTTTGAACACATTTGAGTAATTCAATCAAACTAATTTAAGTGAACATCAAGGATCTCACTTTTAAAAGAGTCTGTACATTACTCATGACCTCACCTGTCAGAGATGTTTTAAAGGGGATTCATGAATTGAGTGAGAGATTGTATCTACTCTAGGTATACAAACATAAACAGTACAATGTATTTGTACATAAACAATGTATGTATCTAAACAACACATAGCACAGGCCCCAACATTAATCCTCAGCTTTCACCCACCTATAATGAGTGAAGCTGGTCAGGGCATCAGAAAAATTTTCTTGAAATCCTCAGCTCTCTTTAGCTATCTATATATTTTTTTCTCAGTGTGACAGACATACAAGTATAGGAAATATTTCACCTTCCCCTTAACTTCACTAAATGAAAACACCATCATAAATATGATAAACGGCAACTGACTCAGCCTCAGCGTGGAGTGCTACGACAGGGAGTGGTATGGACTGTGGCAAACTGGAGTTGATGCTCCATTTGAGGGGGACAAGTACCACCCAGCTACAGGGGGTGGCTATCATGTGGGAATCCAGGATTAGTGTTACCAGATCTCCCAATTCTGTATGCACATGAAAATTTAGATTTTATGTGAAAATCTCTTAATTAAAAAATTCTGACAAAATTCAAGAATCTTTCCCAAACACTATGCTGGCCAAAAATGTGTCCACAGCTCAGCGAACCAGGGACCACCAGTCTGCAACCCTGCTCTCAGCTCCCCGCAACCCCCAGCATGTGCAGAGCCTTCCCCATCCTCCCAATGGTCCTTCAAGGTCAGCAGCATTCAGGATCCTCAAGGCCTGCCCCGCTCCTGCCGACCCCCCTGCTCTGCAATCCCGCGCGGACACTCCTGTCGGCTCTCCATCCTCCACTGCCTCACTCAACAGTTACCTAACCTCGCCAGGTGTTTGTCCCGGCTCCCGCGCGCCTTACTCATTCCTTCGGGTCCCTACTCAGTCACCAGCGACGCTGTGCACCTTGTCAGTTCTCAGTAAATATCCGGGGCAGAACAAAGTAAACTGGACCTGATAAAGCACCTCCGAGGGGTGAAGGGAGGAACGCCTCATACTCGACATGGAATCACATCGTGGTACCAAGACCCCATGCCATCTCGGGGACAGCCCAGGATGTACGTCCGCACGGAGCTCTCCTGATGGCGCGCGAGGGACCCTCGGGCCCCCGCGGCCTTCCACGCCGACACTCCAGACGGCTCTGCTGGTGGATGTTCGGAGCAATGAGAAGCCGCACTGCCCGGGCCCCCGCGCGGCTACGTCTGGCCTCGGAGCGGTCTGTGCTTTGCTCTCGGGAGGCCCGGTCATCCCCCCCTTAGGCCGCCCTCACCCCGAAGCCCGCCTCCCCCGGCTCGGCCCCTTCCCATCTCCGCGCACACCGGGCCCGGCGACCCTCCCACCTCCACCGTGATCGCAAATGGCAAGCGGAGTCGGAAAGCGGGGAAGCGCCGAGGCCGCGGCCGCTCCGGCTCCTCTCCCG